>NC_134270.1:116267433-116454933 GCF_031893055.1 Leptodactylus fuscus | reverse complement strand
ACTTTCACATGTACCGAGTGTGTTATGCGGCTACTTACCACACCACACAACCACATATTACCCTGAATTGCTATGGTTTTTGTACCTGTTTGGTTATCCTATTAATATTATAAATGTGAAACTTTGTGGGTTTGTGTGTTTGTGTGTTTGGATGTTTGCATGTTCGGATGTTTGTTCCTCAATCACGGAAAACCCGCTCCACCGATTTGGCTGAAATTTTCCACAAACATAGTTAATACACCCGATTAAACAATAGGCTACTTTTCGTCACAATAGCGCACATACGTTTGTGTCAGGACCCCCACAAAACCCAAACTCACACCACCATCTCTGCAATCTCACACACTTTGGACCATAGCAAGCCACAAAATTCATATTGCCCTCTACAGCCTCGCCCCTAACCCCACACAATCACATATAAATATACTTTACCACTTTGCCCCTCACCTTAATGATACTCCAGGAGGCTCTCTTTAATGCTCCGGAGCAGCCATGTTTGCCGACCCCCACCGAGACTGCCCACCCATGTCAATACCCCTAGGCGGTCTAATAAATGCAAAAAAAAAGTTTAAAAAAAGTAAAAAAAAAAATATAAAAAAAATAAATAAAAAGGATTAAAAATTCAAATCACCCCCCTTTCCCTAGAACACATATAAAAGTAGTTAAAACCGGGGAAACACATACATGTTAGGTATCCCCACGTCCGAAATCGCCCGCTCTACAAAGCTATACAAATATTTTTCCTGTTCGGTAAACGCCGTAGCGGGAAAAATGGTCAAAAGTGCCAAACCACCATTTTTTCATTGTTTTGATTCTGATAAAAATTTGAAGAAAAAGTGATCAAAGCAATAACATTTCCCGAAAATGGTAGAACTACAAAGTACACCCGGTCCCGCAAAAAAAGACGCCCTATACATCCCCGTACACGCATGTATAAAAAAGTTACGGCTGTCGGAATATGGCGACTTTTCAAAAAATAATTTTTTAACACAGTTTTGGATTTTTTTTAAGGGGTCAAAATGTAAATAAAACCATATAAATTTGGTAGCCCCGGAATCGTAACGAAACAAAGAATACAGGGGACATGTCATTTTGGTTGCACAGTGAACGCTGTAAAACCAAAGCCCGTAAGAAAGTCGCAGAAATGCATTTTTTCTTCAAATCCACCCCATTCTGAATTTTTTTCCCTGCTTCCCAGTACATTATATAGAATAAATAATGGCGGCATCATGAAGAAAAATTTGTCCCAGGAAAAATCAAGACTTCATATGGCTCTGGGAGTGGAGAAATAAAAAAGTTATGGGGTTTAGAAGGAGGAGAGTCAAAAACAAAAATCAAAAAATGCCATCGGCGTGAAAGGGTTAACTTCAAATACTTCTGTCCCAAAGTCACTATGTAAAGTTTCTCACAACACCGTATAGCAGCTCTAATACAAAGTAACTTCAACACAAAAGTCTCACGTATTCTCTGAATTACAGCAAAAACAAGATACAAAGTTACATTTCATATCCTATACCTTATACACAGTACGAAAACCTTACCCGCGCCTGTATATACCCACTTCTACAATCACCGCAGACGAAGTCGCGGGTACCAGCTAGTTTATCCATATTTCTAATAATATTTAATCTAATAACTATTCTATGTCATAATTTCCTTTTCTATCCAGGTAAGTTTTCTTCTTTCCTTCCTTTCTTACCTCCTTTACACACCTGGACACAATTTCAGGTTCTGTATCACATCAGATACCGCTATTAATGGAGTCACTGAAAGGTATGACAAGAAATGGCTGCTATAAGTGGTCTCGGTTTATGGTAAAAGGGGTGGGGCTTTCTGATGTTCAGTGGCTACACCCAGGGCCAGTTTAACCATAGGATCAAAGGTGCACTTGCATTGGGCCCTATGGTAGTGGGGCCCTCCTTGGAACAAAAAGACAGTTCTGCATTGGCTGTCCCACTATTCCATACTGCCCAAACTTCAAGTCATCGGCCCATCTACTCCCTGCTTCACCATTCCTCCCCTCTCTTCCCTGGGAGCTGCAGGCACAATGTGATGACGTCTTTTACATCTTGCCTGCATTTCCCTGAAGTCTCCAGACTAGAACAGCAGAGGAGGGAGTAGAGGTGAACATTAGTGGGGGTTTTTATTATTATTTATTCTTGTTTGATAGCAGAGTGACATAATATTGTGGGGGCAACTGCAGGGAAACTTTAATCTGTTGGGCATCTGGAGGGGCACATTAAACAGGAGGGAATTTCAGGTGGACTTTAAATTGTGGGGGTAGTTGGAGGGGGATATTAAACTGTGGGGACAGCTGAAGCCGGATACTAAACTGGTGGCAATTTCTGGGGGACTTTAAACTGTGGGATAGCTGGAGGGGGAAATTAAACGGTCATGGCATTTGGAGGGGGACATTAAACTGTGGGTGCACTAGGAGGGGGAAATTATGCTATGGGGCAGCTGGAGGGGAGCATTATACTGTATGGAGCTACTAGGGAAGCATTATACTGTGTGAGGGCCACTAAGGTGGCATTATAATTTGTGCAGGTCAGAGTGAGAAGGTGACAGGCAGAGTGCTGGAATCCAGGTATAACTCCCCCAAGTTTTTGACATATGTGTGGTCCAGTGCCGGCCTTGAGTAGGCCTCAGCCTCAGGTTTGGGTCCTGGGCTCATTACTGGGAGCACTTCAGGGCAGATCCTGGGAGCAAGAGGAGGCGCCTGGGTCTGTCCTGAAATACTGAGAGATTGGTGAGACCTATATCTGGTATATATTTTTGACTTGTTTTACTTGTAGTAAGCCACATTTATAGTTAGCCTTATATTGTTTAGTTAGTGCTCGGACGAGAAGGGTTTTCCTTGATGTTTTTGCCTGAAGTTAAGCTGTATTTTATTTTGCTGTTTCTTTTTCTAAATAAACCTGTTTGCACCAGATATTGTGTCCCTGTATCTGACTGGTTGGGTCTGCACCATTTTTGCTAAGGAGCTACCTCCCCCACATCAGGTAATTCTAAGTGGTAGTTATGAGGGAAGCTCACTTATGAAACGTTTGCACTGGGTCCACCAAGTTGTTAAAACGGCCCTGGCTGCACCATATTCTTCAGAAAAGATTTACTCAAATAATATTCAATATTGCGCAATCTCATATACTAGTAAATGTGATTGGTTACTGTGTCTTTCAATTTCCCTAGTGATTAGCAATTCACTGATCCATTTAGTTGCATATTTAGATCCAATACTGATGAACAATACACTTGTCCATTCTTCATTCGCATTGGTTTTTGTAATGTTTCTGAACACACAGATGATAAAAAACAAGACCCGCAGTTACATGTGAACTACATGAAATGGAACATTTGTTATAAAATATAAGCCATTGACTACTATGGGCTAAAAACAGTACCAGCACCTGTTAGACGTGTGAGGAAGGTTAGTTGAACTCAAGGTTTTTTGTTGAAAAAAACAGCACAGACAGATGTTACAGGTTGTTATTATCCTAAGGATAGATCATCAGTATCTAGCTCTTGGATAACCCCGCACAGGTCCATAATACACAAGCCCCTATACAGGTGGATCAGAGTATAGGTCACCATGCTGACATTGTGCAAACAGCAATGACACATGTATGGGCCTTGAAATAAAGACATATAAATGAACACACAGACACACTACGGCATCCTGTTGTCGCATTTATAACACCTCTGTCATGTCTCAGTTAAATGCAACCTGACCTCAAATTTCAACATGTTGCAGACGCATTGAAATTCACATATTGTGCAATTCAGTGGTGTGTAAGGATATGTGTCATATGCATACAGGACAGTAATAAGACTATATACTAGATTGTAGAGATGAGGTCCCACCAGCAGAGGGAGACAAGGTCCATTTAGTAGATGGGTTACTGCTGTAATGTGACGTCTCCACCACTAGAAACATATTTAGTATCTCTCTTGTCACTTGCATCACTGTTTGCTTTTCATTTTTTCCAATACCAATTTGAGTTATGTACTATAAGGTGCAAACAAGCAACTTTTATTAACACAGATTTAATCCAAAAGAGGTCTAAGTAATAGATATATCATTGTGCATCGTAGTAGCTTAGACTAGATTTCTATCAGTGGAATTATAAAGAATCTAATGTGTGTTTTGGGCACGAACAGTCCCCAGGCATCTACACTCTGGTTATATGAAACTTTAAAGCCCAGCAATGCCCTGACAGCCCCAGACCTGGAGTTGTAGTTCTGCACTTGAGAGCTTCAGGTTGTGGCTTTGTGGTCTAGATTGTAATTTGTTAGAAATAAGCGGCATCAGAGATGTCTATTGATTATATATCGGTTATATCCCATTTTATATGTATTCTTGGCTCTCATGTTATTGGGGGGTGGAGTTGATAACTGGTAGACAAACTTGGATATCATATATTGATCAACTACAAATGTTATATATATCTAAAGGGGTTATCCAGAATAGATTTTTATGTCCTGTCTTTATCAATATCCAATCAATAGGGGACCGGCAGGCAGCGCATACACTGATCAGCTGTAAAGAGGCACCTGTACTATACATGACATGGAATCCGCAGCAGTTGGCTCTGTATAGTGCCTGGTTGCTGGTACTGCAGCTAAGCTCCCATTGACTTCAATAGGAACTGAGCTGCGGTATCGGTGGCCAGCTACTACATCAGGACTGAGCTAGCTCCTTCTGCCCCCATGTTGTGTATAGTATGGATGCTTGAAGTGGCCCTGTACAGCTGACTGGTGTGGGTGCTACCTACCAGCCTCCTATCAATCACATATTTATGGTCTCTCCTAAGGATATGAAATAATACGTATATTCTTGACAACCTCTATAAAGGGATCCTATCATTAAACTCAATTTTTTCTCACTAACACGTCGGAATAGCCTTAAGAAAGGCTATTCTTCCCCTACCTTTAGATGTCTTCTCCGCACCGCCGTTCGGTAGAAATCTCGGTTTTCGTTGGTATGCAAATGAGTTTTCTCACCTAGGGCAAAGCTGACTGCATAAGCCCGCCGGCCACAAGAAAATGGCCGCTTACACAGTATTGTAAGTGGCCACTTTCTTGTGGCCGGCAGGCATGCGCAGTAGTCTTTATAAGGGGCCATTTTCTTGTGGCCGGTGGGCATACACAGTCAGCTTTTCCCTAGGCCCAAGGCCTAGAAGTTTGAAGCCTGCGACGGAAGAAGACACGTGAAGAGGACGTTCCTGAAGAAGATGGAGGCGGCGCTGGAGAGAAATCTCTCGCGGCATTGGGGACGTCCCCATTGCTGTTTGAGCGCTTGGGCCCACCCCCAGTGGTGCGAGAGAACTCATTTGCATACCAATGAAAATCGGGATTTATACCAAACGGTGGCATGGAGAAGACATCTAAAGGGAGGAGAAGAATAGCCTTTCTTAAGGCTATTCTGACATGTTGGTGAGAAAAAATTGAGTTTTAATGATATGATCCCTTTAAATATAATGTTTATTCAGTTTTACGTATATAAAATTAAGTACAAACTTTCATGATATTTGTTTCAATGCCAACCCCATCATTACCATATGAACTGTTAAAGGGGTTATATAGGGTGAGAAATGTTTCACTGTACTGGCTAAACGTACTTACTCTATCAATGTTTGTACCCCAACATCTAGATTATTAGATTTACAGAGTGCAGAGGTCACCAGAAGTCTTGTTCCTCTGCCTCTACTGCTGATGCTTTGGCTCTTGGTCATGTGACTGATCCTACTCTATTCTATGTAAATTTGTGACTTAGGGCCGGGTTCACATCTGCATTCGGGTTATCGTTCAGGCAGTCTGCTTGGGGAACCCCGAACGGAAACTTAATCCACATAAAAAAGCAGTTACATAAGGAAACCCACAGACCGTATAGACTACAGTATAACGGGGTCCATGTGCTTTCCGCTCGGATTCCGCACAAAAACTGCGGAGAGAAAAGTGCTGCTTGCAGGACTTTTCTCTCTGTATATTTCATGCGGATAGGGGGACGGAATGGCCCAAATGCAGATGTGAACTGGGCCTTAGAAGTAAGTGACTTAGACATGTCTGTCTTTTGCTTGTCCCAACTCATATGCTTGTAAGGGGAAACTGGAGATGATAACTGCCAGACAAACTCCAATATAATGCATTGATCAGCTGGAAATGTTTTATCTCTATAAATCGTTTGGAAATATTCTATTTATCAGCAAACTTACAGGTAAGCAAAATAATAATAATAATAATAATAATAATAATAATAATGATAATAAACTTACAAGTTATGTAAAAGTTCAGTGTGGCTACAGACTGCAGAGTCCTTGTGCAGAACAGTATTGGACCCCGTGCCCTCAGAACCATTCTGCTGTATGACATTTCCTCCTTCTACCACCAGGTGGCAGTCTTCTATAATCTTTTGAAGTGAATTCTGCTCCTTTCAGTGCACTAAACAATGTTCATTTATATTGGGAAAGAAATCTGTAATGACCTTTACTATAGTGCAGCCTTGTGATATTGTTCTGAAACCGGCAGGATTTTACAAGTGTGTACTCTATGCAGGATATATTAATAAATGCTATCAGTCACATGACAGGTAATGCGCAGTATAACTAGATAGAATTAGTAATTCTGGTTAATAATTCTTATATTACCAGTCAAATATTTGGGTACGGGCCTTATTATAGCCACTAGAGAACTGCACAAATGATATAACTCTATGGACCCTTCATATGTATATAGATATACTGCCAGCTAGGAAGAAAATGTCAGCCATAAGTGTAACTGTGTCTCAAGTTAGGTGCTCATGTGTTACATGCTATGAGCTATTAATCTGTGCAGGGGTTAATCAGACACCTCCCCCTTCCTAATTCTTGGGGCTGTATTGAGCCCCTGGCTGGTTGTCCTGCAGTTTGGGGTCTCCCTGGAGACGCTCCCAGCAGGGGTTTTTTCACTTGGGCTTAAGGGAATGCTTTAATTTCACAAATGTCCTGAATATGGCCCAAACCCATCTGCTTGAGCAGAGGTCACAATAAACTGCAGCGTTTGGGACACTTTGAATAGCCGAGTGCAAAGGAGCAATGTTTTGGATTTGGGGAAAAAGAGCAAAATGTCCCTTTAGTGGTACCTGTGGGTAGTCATGGTCATATGATACTACAGTTCTGTAGTTCAACTCCACCCCCAGGAAGATTGTCTGGTAATCCGACTGTCAGACATATGGCTCATTCCACTTCTGACTGTACTATACAATAAAAGTACAACCATGTATAGGAAAAGGCTTTATTCCCCATGATTATAGGAAAAAACAACCTCTCTTCGGTTTTGATATACAATGACCACTAGGGGAAATAACTGAAATAAGATTGATAAAGCTCTGACTGAGCTTGATAATAAAAGTTACACGTGAGCTCCTCCTAGTGGTGGCTGCTGAAACTGAAATTCTATTCATGTAAGGGCCAGTTCACACGGAGTTAACGCGCTCGCATTCTGGTATGTATACACATGTCATAATGTGAGCGCTCAAAACAGATCCCATTCATTTCATGGGTCGTTAAAGACGTATAACACACGTAATTTTGCGCATGTAATTTTGCCATATTCTCTGGGGCAACATGGTGGCTCAGTGGTTAGCACTGCAGCCTTGCAGCGCTGGAGTCCTGGGTTCAAATCCTGCCAGGAACAACAGCTGCAAGGAGTTTGTATGTTCTCCTGTGTTTGTATGGATTTCCTCCCATTCTACAAAGACATATTGATAGGATTAAAAAAATGTACATTGTGATCCCTATATGGCAGACCTGGGCAATGTGCGGGCCACTGGCCACATCCGACCCTCTGACTGCTTCTATCCGGCCCACATAGCTAGTGAAAGGTTAGGCTAGGATAGGCTATGACTCGTTAGTGGGCGGAGCCACACGGGACTGTGTGCTTGCTGCAAGCTGCCGGCAATGGAGGCTGCTGGATGATAAAGAGAGAAGAGACCACATGTGTGAGCAAGAGGGGGGAACTAGGGGCAGATGTAGGGGGGCAGTTGAACTGAATGCACATGGAGGGGGGACATTAAACTAGGGAGCAGATGTTCAAGGACATGTGATGATGTCATCACAGCCTATCACCAGGACAGGCTATGACTCGTTAGTGGGCGGAGCCACACAGGACTGTGTGCTTGCTGCCGGCAATGGGAGCTGCTGGATGATAAAGAGAGAGACAGCATGTGTGAGCAAAAGGGGGGAACTAGGGGCAGTTAAACTTAATGCACATGGAGGGGGGACATTAAACCAGGGGGCAGATGGAGTAGGATATTAAACCATGGGGGGGTAGCTGGAGGGGGACATGTCTGCCTCTAGTTGCCCCCAGTTTAATGTCGCCTCTAGTTTCTGCTGGTTTATACTGGGGCACCAGGAGAGGGACTTAAAGGGGTATTCCCAGCTCACATACTCATCAGTCTTTACTGCCGTAAAATCTTCTTTCTTCCTGGTTTCTTGCATCATTTGGTGGGCGGGGTTTCACATGCAACCTGCCGTTTAGCCCCGCCTACCAAATTCGTGTGTAGCTCCGCCCACCCATATTGGACTATGAAGTACAGGCAGCAGCAACTCCATTCTGTGTTACATACAGACACTGCTTGTCTCTGCCATAATGAACACAATTGTATTAGCTAGCCTGATAACTGGGAGAACAGAAAGAAATGAAAGCAGCTCCTCTCCTCTATCTGAGTGCAGGAAGGTCACGTGGTGTAGACACAGGAATAGCTAGATACACAGGCTCGCTCCCTGCACTTATCCCCTCCTCCCTCCCCCCCTTAGAGCAGCAGAAACATCACTGGACTCATGAGCAGCTAAGTCAGGGCTGTGGCCACAAAGAATTGAATAAAGTAAGATAGTGGACAAACAAAGCAGTTTTGCTGAAGCAATGTATTTAGGAAAAGTCTTACATCCACATTCACAAGCAGTATAGATAGGATCCTTGTGATGGGACAACCCCTTTAATACTGTGGGACATTTGGAGGAAAACGTTATAATGTGTGTGTGTGGGGAGAGGGGGGGTTAATGTTAGGGTGACTGTAGGAGGATTTTACTTTGTGGGGCACATGGAAAAATGATTGAGAATGAGCGGAGTCAGCAGAGAAGTGGGTGGAGCTAAATTTGCTGCGACGCGCCTGGCCCTCTAGAACCGTTACAATTTCTCATGTGGCCCCCACGGGAAAATTAATTGCCCACCCCTGCTATATGGGGCTCACAACCTACATTTATCAAAAAAAAAAAAAAAAAAAAGCTGGCCACATTCATTACATGGATGTAGGTTAAACATTTGTACGGCCAGCTGCTATCCTCCCAACTCTCCCTGCTCTTTATACCCCTGCATGCTCAGCTCAGCCAAGCATTCATGTGTTCTGTATGGGAAGAGTGAAATAGAGCAATGCCAGCTTTCTCTGATAGCGGATTATTTATAGTGAACCAACCAATTCATGGCAGGGGTGTTTTTGACCCTCAGGACCAGACACATTTTAGCTGTTTTAGGCCGGGGTCCCACGGACTGGAAATGCCGTTATTTGCCCGCAGTGGAGACGCTGCGGGAAATATCGTGGCGTTGTACAGTGCAGGCAAAGTGGATGGGATTCATGTGTTGCGGCTTTGCAAATCGCAGCATGTCAATTATATCTACGGAAAAGCCTGCGGCTTACCCGTAGATATAATATTAAAAGAAAGTCCGCAGAGGAAAACTCTGTGAACTTTCTCTTAAAAGTGTTGCGGAAAGAACCGCAATGCGTTCATGCAGCGGTTTTTCCCGCAGCGCTTTAGTGCTGCGGATATGGCCCATGGGGCCTTAGCCTTAGGGGTTGCTAGTTCAATAGCTGTAACTTTTGGAAGTTGTGGCGTACCCACTTGATTTGCTCAGCATTTTCTGTGACAGTACAACTTTTATGTTATGATTTTTTTGTCGTTTTTACATGCAGCATTTTTATACTAATATTAGGCCTAGGCTTTGTAAAATAGTAAAGGATTTTCTTTTTAATTTTATTTTTTTCTAGCAATCACATAGCAGAACACTGAAATTAATATTATATTTTTTATTATAATTTATAGTTTAACACTTATTTTGACATATTACATGTATGTTCTAGCACTGTAGAAAAATCTGGGAGGGCACAGTTTTTAGTAGGGGTACTAAGTGCTGTGTGTAACAGATCAAAAGATAAACCTACTTTTTTCTTCATTTCTGGGTAAGAATCAGTCTGTGACAGCCAGGCACCCGACATACAGCAGCCTGATCCCTCACACAACTGGCTTAAACCTGTGCTGTAAATATAGCTGACAATGCTGTAAGTATGAGGGCCATTTATCTTAAACGGGTTGTCTGGTTTTAGCTAAAAATGGGTCAGAAACAATGACTGATCAGAGCTTACCTTCAGAATACCCTGCCGCACCAGTACTTAGTCATCCCTAGCTGCTGCCGGTCTGTGTTTTTTAATAGGGCCTCATCAGTGTTGTCATGTCATTGCTGCAGCCCATCAAGTGTCGGCAGTATTGTGGCCAGTGATTGACTGTAGTGGTCACAAGCTGTGGATGTGAAGTCTCTATCAGCAAAACTAGACAACTGTTTTAGGTCTGGTTCACATTTGTGTTCGGTAATCCGTTCATGGAGTCCACATGGTAACCCTCCGATCGAATATCGAATGCATTGGCAAGCAGTGAGCAGTGAAAGCACACAGACCCTATAGACTATAATGGAGTCCGTGTATCAGACGCTCATTGTCCACACGAAACATGCGGACAGGAAAGTAGATCATGAAGTACTTTTCTGTCCGTGTGTTCCATCCGGACACCGCGCATAAAACACACGGACCCCATTATATTCTATGGGGTCTGTGTGCTTTAATAAGGTCACCACTTGCCACTGTCTTCGGTATTCCGTTCGGGGGTTCCCCATGCGGACTCCCCAAACAGATTACCGAACGCACATATGAACCGGGCCTGATGCCAGGGTCCCACATTTTGAATACACAGCAAAAAGTGCTGCATTTTATATTACCTGTAAAGGGAATGGGATTCTGTCTAATCCCATCCATACATTGCAGAAAAAATCTGTAGCGGAAATGCTGCTATTTCAAAAATGTTTGCCCTTTGTAAATCGCAGCATTTCAGTTAGACCTACGGAAACACTGGAGTTTTCAGTAAAGGTGTAATAGAGGCAGAAAGTTCCCAGCGGAAAACTCTGCGGACTTTCTGTCAAAAACAGAAAAAAAAAACATAACGCGCTTCCTTTGCAATCTTGTTTGCAGTGATTTTTGGCTGCCACTCGCTACATGGGGCCCTAGCTTTAATCTGTAAAGAACTAATGGATTGTGCAAGTTAAATCCAAGTGTCCAGTCAATCTCTCCTCCAAAATTTCAGTTAGTGAAGAAGGGGGAGGGGGAACCATTCCATCAAAATTGTCAGATTCAGCCAGCATTAATCTAATGTATCAAATCAAACTCTGGCCTATAGTGTAAATTATATTCGGCCCATTAGAACATACTAAATGTATACCGGAGTGTCTAGTAGAGCAGATCCGAGTGTTACAAACTGTATTAGGCTAAGGGCCCACAGGACGATACGCAGCGCTAAAGCGATTTCAACAGAAAGCTCACGGAGTTTTCCTCCGATTTTGGAAATTGCAGCATGTCCACACTGCAGTTTTTACCTCAAAGTGGGCATGGGATTCGCATGAATCCCATCCACTCTGCAGATACTGTAAAATGCCACAGTTTTTCCAGTGACGTTTACGCCATGGCTTTAAAGGGATTTTCCAAGCAAAAAAATGTTGTTTTTTTTTAAATGTCTTTTAAAACTATTTGTGGGTTAATAAATGCACCCATATATCTTTAGCCTTGTTTTGAGTGATTTCTAGGTGTATGTGGGAGCTCTTGGTATCTTCTTCATTTGTTTACATGCTTCAGCTTCCTGCTATGTAACTTCCTCACCAACCCCTCCTTCCTCACTCACCCCCCACACCCCCCCTCCCTGTCTCTCTAGCTATGCCGTCCTCTACTTACTCAGCCCAACCCCTGACCCCATTATACAGTATACTAACCTTACTGTGAGATGGTGTGTGCTCTTCTCCATCGCTGCTCTGTTCTCTGCAGCAATGATCCACCTCTACTTGCATATGGAAGCAGCGATGGAGAAGAGCGCTCGCCTTCCAAATCAATAAAGAAGAAGGAGCTGTCCCTCCAAGAAGAAGCGTGGAGGGTAAGTAGAAAGCAGTGGATGGAGTGAATGGGGAAGAGGCTAGTAGTGACAATCCGTTTCCGGAAATGGGGAAACAGATTGTCACACAATAATAAGAAAATGTCCCTGGGGCGGTCATAACTATAACTATACTATATACAGTCTGAAGCTATCTGCTCTGAAGCTATATACTATATACTATAATATAGACATCTCTATACTAACTGTACATTTTTGATTAACTATGTTATTGAGAAAGTAGGAGGGCGGAGGGTCTTTAGATTATATAGGTCTTTCCCGTTATCCCGGACAACCCCTTTAAGCTTTGCTTGTTGCAGATTTCCAGTTTGTTTCCATACGAAGAGGATCATCATTATAAGTGATGAAAAGGAACAACGTCCTCAGTTTTAGACATTTTTTCAATAAATCAAGGTTGATGAACTTTACCCAAATTTTTATTTTTGACCCACTGTGTATTTGAATTTGATATCCCTGATGTAATGTCTATGGCCAACTCAACTCTAAGGGTACACATAGGAATTTCCTGCAGATTCCGGACGCTGAAAAAATAAGTGTCCTGCTTGGTCTTACCATGGATTTTAGGCTCGAGACTCCCTGATCATAACGCTCAATCATCTGGGCCTAATCAGCAGTGGAAAGCCGCGACGGAATGGTGACACCCTGAATCGTATAGATATAGATAGATATAGTGGTGTCCAGAATTCACTAAAAACAACTTTCTAATTTACTTCGTAATTCTTTGTAGACTTCAAGGTCATTGTATGATGTCTATTAATATCTAGCTTTATTGTTTACTTCGAAAAATCTGTCCTGGTCATGTGATGGATACACAGATTCTCGGCAGAAGATACATTTCTAATAGGGGTAAGAGCATACAATGCATCTGATCCCCCTCCCTCCAACAACCCCTTCTTGGAAATAGACCATACTTCACTTCAAATGTGTGCGTCTTCTGCTGGACCACTATTGTGTTAGTGCCTGGACCCACCGGAGGATCTTCTGGACATTGTCCTGTGTGATCATGACGTAATCAGAACAGGTTTTTTAGCCTCTGTAACTAAACAATTTAGGTTTCCATTTTCCAGCAGTGACCAGAGAGCTTGTGCACAAAGTATACTAAATCATTGGAAGATATCAGAAAATTAGATACATGTTTTTTAACAATTTGCAGTATAAATTGGATAATGAACATTGATGTTGGCACAGACTACAAGTCTCAGCAAGCCTGGCACATTCAAGGAGTTGGAAATGAGTTGTAAAGCCTCAGATTGGAGAGCTCTGGTATACAATATCACAGGACTGGTACGCTTTTTCTAGACTATACATAAAACTGTTATCTAGAAGAGGTAATAACCAATCCCAGGGCTGTGTACAGCATATAATCAGAGAATAGTGCACAGCATCACTAGTGCAGATCATGTCACCAGAAGGATGCATAGTGTATACAGACTTCCAGATCATACAGAAACACAAGGGGACATGATGAGTAGGAGGCTGCATAGATGAGCTGCTGGGGAGGGGGCAGTTGAATTTAGGGAGGATTCTCTTACCTTGTCTCATGGCTCTGGGATTGGTTGTCTGATGACATGCTGCTTTCTTCTCCTTGTCATGGTCAGGGGGCAGAGTATATAATGCTCAACACCTCTTGTGCCCCCCAAACAGGCACTCAGCAAGAGGACAAACCCAGCTTCTCATGGGATGCTCCTCACTTTCCCACCAAGGTCTCCTGACTTCCCCATCACCTCCATCATTCCCCCCATGGACATGCTCCATACTTTGCACCTTCTCTGGCTCTTCTCGGCTGCCCCTGTCCTGGCAGGTTACCCCATCTGGTGGTAAGAGCTCACTGTCTAGCTTTATTTACTGACATTTTAACTGTATCCAGTACTGACATCATTTGGTATGGTCTACTTGGCAGAGCTGAGTTTGTCATTTAGCTGAACTCATCATGTTATCAGAATACGCTATGAATAGTTTCACATAGGACTACAAGAAAACATCTTGTACTTTGTATCAGAAGGTGAGCGTTACTATGATGCCAGTTCAATGACAGATTCAGCTCTGCTATATCGGTGGTTTATGAAATAGCTATTTGAAGAGTCGGGATGCAGATCAGATGCTGCTGAATTCTGTCATAAATCTTTGGACTTCCTTTGCTTACAGCAGGGTTGTCAGCCATTTATAAATTCATGAACAGTCCGTAAAAATGGAGATTTTTTTTCCACCACCTGTAAAAAAAAAAAAAAAATCTTTTTTGGAAGATTGGGATTTTTTTTTAAAGATTGTGTGCTGGTTATTGTAACTTTAGTTACCATCACGTAACAGGTCAGAATGAATACTGGTATTAGTATATATTAGTTTCTGAACTATAGACATACATCGCTTATGATCTTTATGTATTATTATGGCTTCTTAGCAGGTCCATACAATGTTGGCTGTCTGTGAGTTTTGGATAAAAAAAGAAAAAGAAAAATCAGGCTGGTAACCCTGGGGCTTCCAGTAACTCGGTGTGCAGGGTTTGATGGAGGGAAGGACTAGTTATGTGTTTGTCGTGCACTTCATTACTAAAACCTGATGCAAAAGTACATCGGCTTATCTAGATTTGTATAGAAAACGTATCTGACATGGACCCAACATTCGTACATTTTCACCTTCACTTGATCTCTCTCTCTCTCTCTCTCTCTCTCTCTCTATATATATATGTATATATATGTATATGTCCTAGGTGTGTTGTTCTTGCATAACTAAACCTTAATATCATATATCATTTCATGGTGGATTATAACATTTCATAGTCCTGTAATACTGAGCGTCTTCTGGAAGACATTGTGCTGATCCTTCTTATACAGATCTATTCATTACAGTTTTGTATTTCTTTGGGATTCTAGAAAATATGTATAATAATGTTGCTTTGATGTGATGTATAACATTATTATACATGTTGCTGTCATGTAAATAAAGTGTAATTGTTATCTTATAGCTTTTTAAGGCTCTGTTCACACTGCGCCTGCACTGTATGTGCTGGGAAAGCTGCTAGCACATATTCAGGACAAAGCAGTAGGCCCCTATTTACCTGATGGAAGCTACAGAGTGTATTTTTGGCCTTCATCAGGCCATGTTGGTATACCTTTATTTGTTGACAGCACTTCTAAAGGCAGATAAGTAAAGTATAGTTACTATGCTGTCCCATTGCTGTAAACATTTCTGCCTATGGTGAATGCTTATACAGTTGCAAACAATAGAACCCTTTGTTGAAGGTATACAGTATGTCAGGAAGGCTTGAACACAGTGTGAACAAAGCCTAATAAAACCTCTTGATATTTTCAAGATCTTTGTTAATGTGTGAGAATATTGTACCTGTACAGGCTCAGTACTTGCAACAGCTTGGCTCACCGTTATAAGGACTGGATACAATTGTAACAAAGAGTCTGATACATTGTAACAACCTTGCAGCACAGAAGGCAGATTCGTATTGCCTTGAGAATCAGGATAAGGTCAGGACAGTTCAGTCTGTGGAAATAAACCATGAATTTCTTAATTCAGCCATCTTGAAACCGTGAGAAATAGAATCATGATTGGGGAGAATTGCGAAACCAAAAAAAAAATAAAAAAAATGAGTTGCCCATAACAACCGATTCGTATTCTGCTCTTGAAGAATGGGAATTGCCGTGGGAAGCAATGATCTTCTTAGAGCCATTTCTTAATAGACGTCCCCCAAAGTTTACTAGAAAGTTGTAGAACTTTTTACTATACAGTGAGGAAGTGATTTGTGCCTAGATGGCAACATATGCCTTATTGTAGCAGGGTTTGGAGCCCACCTTTACTAGAGGCTTCGAATCTTAAATACTTTGCACCATCCTTGTATGACCGGATAGTCATTTATCAATGAATATTACATTTCTGGCCACAGTATGCCCCAGCAATATCATCTGCTTGTAGAGGGAGCCAGATATAGGATCTGTGCACCCCAGGGGTCACATTCTCTATAGTGTTGAGCATGATGGCCTTTTAAACTCTATTTACATAAACCAAAAATCTCTCTCAAAAATTCATGCAACTGAAGATGAGTATTTATTTTTTGTATATTTTTTTTTTACAATGTATTGAAATACACAGCCCAATTCTACTATAGCTGACCAAAACTGCTCTCTGCTGAGGTGGCCTAATAAGATGAAACAGATCGGTCCTCATATAAAGGGGTTACCTGGTTTCAATATTAAATCTGCAGGGGTCCGACAGCCGGGAAACCCACAGATCATCTGTACTGATACAACACGACTCTTGGTGCTGTCTACCACAAGCCATGCTTCTCATTCGCCATACAAAACCGTAGCAGCGAGTGTTGGCTCTGTAGCACTGTCTCATAGACTTCACTGTTGGATTCCCGCAGAGCTGATATTGATGGCCTGTCTTAAGGATAAGCCATCAATACTATAAAGTGGATAACTAGCTCCCCAGTGGTTTATTATACTGATGACATCACTATCTGATCAGTGGGGGTCTGAGAGCTACAATCCACACATGTCAGCTGATCCAGCTGCCTGAAAGCTACAACAATGGACATCACCAGAAGGAACTCCTATTCAAGTAATTGGTACAGAGCTGCAGTACCCCAGTGCCACCACTATATGGTGGACGGAGCCAGCAGTTCTGCTCCTATTACTTGACTAGGATAAGGGGGGCAGTCATGATATGTGCCCCCGGTCCTAGGAATTTCAGCAAGCCACTATTATGTGTATATACAGTCCTATGAAAAAGTTTGGGCACCCCTATTAATCTTAATCATTTTTAGTTCTAAATATTTTGGTATTTGCAACAGCCATTTCAGTTTGATATATCTAATAACTGATGGACACAGTAATATTTCAGGATTGAAATGAGGTTTATTGTACTAACAGAAAATGCGCAATATGCATTAAACCAAAATTTGACCGGTGCAAAAGTATGGGCACCTCAACAGAAAAGTGACATTAATATTTAGTAGATCCTCCTTTTGCAAAGATAACAGCCTCTAGTCGCTTCCTGTAGCTTTTAATCAGTTCCTGGATCCTGGATAAAGGTATTTTGGACAAACAATTCAAGTTCAGTTAAGTTAGATGGTCGCCGAGCATGGACAGCCCGCTTCAAATCATCCCACAGATGTTCAATGATATTCAGGTCTGGGGACTGGGATGGCCATTCCAAAACATTGTAATTGTTCCTCTGCATGAATGCCTGAGGATTTGGAGTGGTGTTTTGGATCATTGTCTTGCTGAAATATCCATCCCCGGCGTAACTTCAACTTCGTCACTGATTCTTGAACATTATTCTCAAGAATCTGCTGATACTGAGTGGAATCCATGCGACTCTCAACTTTAACAAGATTCCCGGTGCCGGCATTGGCCACACAGCCCCAAAGCATGATGGAACCTCCACCAAATTTTACAGTGGGTAGCATGTGTTTTTCTTGGAATGCTGTTTCTTTTTGGACGCCATGCATAACGCCTTTTTTTATAACCAAACAACTCAATTTTTGTTTCCAAAATGAAGCTGCCTTGTCCAAATGTGCTTTTGCATACCTCAGGCAACTCTATTTGTGGCGTATGTGCAGAAACGGCTTCTTTCTCATCACTCTCCCATACAGCTTCTATTTGTGCAAAGTGCGCTGTATAGTTGACCGATGCACAGTGACACCATCTGCAGCAAGATGATGCTGCAGCTCTTTGGAGGTGGTCTGTGGATTGTCCTTGACTGTTCTCACCATTCTTCTTCTCTGCCTTTCTGATATTTTTCTTGGCCTGCCACTTCTGGGCTTAACAAGAACTGTCCCTGTGGTCTTCCATTTCCTTACTATGTTCCTCACAGTGGAAACTGACAGGTTAAATCTCTGAGACAACGTTTTGTATCCTTCCGCTGAACAACTATGTTGAACAATCTTTGTTTTCAGATCATTTGAGAGCGGGCTGTCCATGTTCGGCGACCATCAAACTTAACTGAACTTGAATTGTTTTGTAGAAAGAAATGGTCCAAAATACCTTCATCCAGGATCCAGGAACTGATTAAAAGCTACAGGAAGCGACTAGAGGCTGTTATCTAAGGGAGTTATAGACTTTATGTATTGCCATGCAAGCTCAACGCATAGGACTTTTTCCTCCACCGCTTTCAGCTTAAAAACTACACCCTACAGGCCCAATTATAGTTAATGTGGTCCGCCGAACTCCATGTGCTACCGCTTTTTTAGTGGGTCATCTCTCTGTTGTTCGGGTTCCCCGATGGAGACCATAGTGTGAACCTAGAGTGAGGGTCCATTCATACGGAGTAAACACGCGCTCATTTTGGCAAAATACACGTGTAAAAAATATACGTGTAAAAATAAGAATCCCATTGACTTCAATGACATTTTTTTACAGGTGTAAAAAAGCATGTCAAAATCCACGTGTAAAATGTTATTGAAGTCAATGGGAGTCTTATTTTTACATGTGTATTTTTTATACGTGTATTTTGCCAAAATGAGCGCACGTTTACTCTGTGAATGGATCCTTAATAGAGATGAGCGAACAGTGTTCTATCGAACACATGTTCGATCGGATATCAGGGTGTTCGCCATGTTCGAATCGAATCGAACACCACGTGGTAAAGTGCGCCAAAATTCGATTCCCCTCCCACCTTCCCTGGCGCCTTTTTTGCACCAATAACAGCGCAGGGGAGGTGGGACAGGAACTACGACACTGGGGGCATTGAAAAAAATTGGAAAAAGTCATTGGCTGCCGAAATCAGGTGACCTCCATTTTAGACGAATAGTGGATTTCAAATCCGGGTCATATGAGAATGTGAACTTTGTGACTATGAGACAGGGATAGCTGTACAGGCAGGGATAGCTAGGGATAACCTTTATTTAGGGGGGAATGTTATTAAAAATAACTTTTTGGGGCTCTATCGGGTGTGTAATTGTGATTTTTGTGAGATAAACTTTTTCCCATAGGGATGCATTGGCCAGCGCTGATTGGCCGAATTCCGTACTCTGGCCAATCAGTGCTGGCCAATGCATTCTATTAGCTTGATGAAGCAGAGTGTGCACAAGGGTTCAAGCGCACCCTCGGCTCTGATGTAGGAGAGCCGAGGGTGCACTTGAACCCTTGTGCACCCTCAGCTCTGCTACATCAGAGCCGAGGGTGCGCTTGAACCCTTGTGCACACTCTGCTTCATCAAGCTAATAGAATGCATTGGCCAGCGCTGATTGGCCAATGTATTCTATTAGCCTGATGAAGTAGAGCTGAATGTGTGTGCTAAGCACACACATTCAGCTCTACTTCATCGGGCTAATAGAATGCATTGGCCAGCGCTGATTGGCCAGAGTACGGAACTCGACCAATCAGCGCTGGCTCTGCTGGAGGAGGCGGAGTCTAAGGTCGGACCTGAATGGAGACTGGTGTGGAGCGATCTTAGACTCCGCCTCCTCCAGCAGAGCCAGCGCTGATTGGCCGAATTCCGTACTCTGGCCAATCAGCACTGGCTAATGCATTGTATTGGCGTGATGAAGCAGTGCTGAATGAGTGTGCTTAGCACACACATTCAGCTCTACTTCATCGGGCTAATAGAATGCATTGGCCAATCAGCGCTGGCCAATGCATTCTATTAGCGTGAACTGAGTTTGCACAGGGGTTCTAGTGCACCCTCGGCTCTGCTACATCAGATTGCTACATCTGATGTAGCAGTGCCGAGTGTGCATCAGATGTGTAGTTGAGCAAAACTGACTCAGCACTGCTAAGTCTGCATTCGCATAGGAATGCATTGGCCAGCCTTCGGCCAATCAGCGCTGGCTCTGCCGGAGGAGGCGGAGTCTAAGGTCGGACCTGAATGGAGACTGGTGTGGAGCTATCTTAGACTCCGCCTCCTCCAGCAGAGCCAGCGCTGATTGGTCGAGTTCCGTACTCTGGCCAATCAGCACTGGCCAATGCATTTCTATGGGGAAAAGTTAGCTTGCGAAAATCGCAAACTGACAGGGATTTCCATGAAATAAAGTGACTTTTATGCCCCCAGACATGCTTCCCCTGCTGTCCCAGTGTCATTCCAGGGTGTTGGTATCATTTCCTGGGGTGTCATAGTGGACTTGGTGACCCTCCAGACACGAATTTGGGTTTCCCCCTTAACGAGTTTATGTTCCCCATAGACTATAATGGGGTTCGAAACCCATTCGAACACTCGAACAGTGAGCGGCTGTTCGAATCGAATTTCGAACCTCGAACATTTTAGTGTTCGCTCATCTCTAATCCTTAAGTCTTCAGAATCGCAAAGAGGTAGGAGATTTGTATTGTTCCAGTGTTTAGATCAGGATAGAGAATTGCCTATGAGGATACATTGTATCAATCTGTCATTCTATATATGTGTTTACATTCACTGACAGCAAGCAGAGAGTGGGTTAACATATCTGATCGCCCCTTACAAAATGCAAAATTCTATCCTATATAGTGCCAGTACTGTTTGGTTCATATTACAACACAACACTTATCTATCCATGCCATCTTATTGGAGGTCAGACATTGTGGATAGGTCTGATAGACCTGCTGGGGATGGATTTTTTTCCATGTGGATTGTGTAGTCTTGGAGACCATGTTACAATAAAGTTGCAATGGATTTTTCTTGTGATATTTTGAATAGTTGGTCGATTTATGATGCATGGATACAGCTCCGTCCTAAATGGATGTTATCTACCCAAGGAGGATTACCCCAGCTGCATGAAGTAGGATAGGTTACCAATAGGTAATATCCGGGGCATCCTAATCCTTTTTTATTGTTAGAGGATTAGGCTGTAGGGTGATCAGTATTGTCTAGCAATCCTCTGTCTGGTGGGATGCATTGAGGATATGGGGGTCTTAAGCCCTTTGTAATGAGGTCTCCCCGAGGAACAGGAGAGAAGGATCGCTTATGCATGTAGTATGTCCGGCTATTAGTATCTAAGAAAGGGTCGGGGGTACATAAATCCTCAGAATCTCCAAGCTACATTGTTAAGGTTAGAAATGATTCCTTTTGTGACTTCATGAAAAAATAGCTCTGCGAGAGCAGCCTGAAACCGATTGTATTGGGTACAAGGCTTGTTAGAAGCAGCTGAACCAAGGAGAATTATGTTTGGACACGAGTATTAACATAAATGAGATAAGAATACCAACTTGGATTGGTTCCTGAGTCTCGCTCATTGCATGCCTCTACCACACCAAAATGGATTCCAACGCAGACAAGACTTTATAACGTGAATGCTTAATCTCCTTTGAGTCACTTTGCTATCTGAAGATACCATATTCTAGCATTGTCTCACACTATGGATGGTCTTGATATGTGGAAAAAGGTGGAGAATAATGAAAAATTAAAGCAATGCTAAACTGAAGCTTTGCCCATAGCAGCAGATTGTAGCTGTCGTTTACCGGAGGGCATACAAAACATTAGAAATGCAATCCAATTGTACGGTCTGCAGAAAGGTCAGGCCTGAGTTGGTGAAAATGAATCTTCTCTTTTCCAATCCTAGGTCTCTAGCCTTGGGGCAGCAGTACAGCTCTCTTGGATCACAGCCCATTCTCTGTGGATCTATACCAGGTTTGGTGCCTAAGCAAATGCGATTCTGTCGAAATTACATTGAAATCATGCCTAGCGTGGCTGAAGGAGTGAAACTGGGGATCCAAGAATGCCAACATCAATTCAGGGGCAGGAGATGGAACTGTACTACTATTCGTGACAGTCTCGCCATCTTTGGACCAGTGCTGGATAAAGGTACCGTACTGCCTGATATACTATAACCCACATGCCATAAAATCATCAATGACACATAAGCACTAGATGTCTTGAAAGCAAAGTAATCGAGGAGCCACATTACATTAATGATACCAAACCGCTGTATACAAATGGTGATAGGAGAACTATGGTGGGCATAGTGGCTTATTGGTGCCCCAGCTACGTCCCTAGGGATAGAGCATTATACAGTATAAAAACAGAGTTGTAACCATATTAGGGATATTTAGGGCCAACTAAGTATCTGATTAGAAGATCTTCAACAGCTAAACCTACAGTATATCTATAGTAAAATAATTCAAACAATTCTGGATCATTATATGGTGACCCACACACAGATATTGGGTTCCAGATGACTGATGAGAATTAGAGATGAACGAGTACTGTTCGGATCAGCCGATCCGAACAGCACGCTCACATAGAAATGAATGGACGTAGCCGGCACGCGGGGGGTTAAGCGGCCGGCCGACGTCAAAGCGGAAGTACCAGGTGCATCCATTCATTTCTATGGAGCGTGTTGTTCGGATCGGCTGATCCGAACAGTACTCGCTCATCTCTAATGAGAATATCTCCATTTTTGGAGAGAGGTTCACCGTAGAATTACAGATATAGCAAAGTTTCACATTACAAATAACATGTTGGCTATTCTGTGACACATTATAAGCTCAACTTTTTCAGTAAATTTCAGACAATTTTGTTGTCTTCTATGGCACAACTTTTTTATGATTATAATGTTACACTTTGACAAATCTGTAAATGGAACTGTATATTATATACAGTAACTGGGGCCATATTTAAGTCCAAAGAGGTCCTGGAAAACAGATAAATTAACAAAGTGGTGTTGTTAATGGTGTTCTGACTTGTCACAAGTGGTGCGGCCAAGCAGCAGGGAAGGTAAGTAGGATGAGCCACTGTATAGCTAGAGATAGAACCAGTATGAAGAGAGAGATTGTGATCCCGCTGTACAAAGAACTGCTGAGACCACATATGGAATACCGTGTCAAGTTCTGGAGACCCTACTTACAAAAGATATAGATAACATGGTACAAAATGGTGGAGGGTCTGAAGCATAAAACTTATCAGGACAAGTTTAAAATACTTAACCTGTATAACCTAAAGGAAAAGGGGGACATGATTGAAACCTTTATGTGTGTTAAATGTATAAATGGAGTTCAGGAGGAAAGTGTTTTTAATAACAAACTAAACACAAGAACAAGGGGGCACAAGCTGAAATAACTGGGAGAGGCAGGGGGGTCAGAAACAATGTTAGGAAATTGTGTTCCACTCAAATAGTAGTTAAGGCTTAGAACAAACTTCAAGCAGATGTAGTTGGGAAATCTACAGTGAATGTGAACCTGCCTGCCGAAAGATAAAATAGAAGTAATATTAGGGCACGACTAGATGGACCATGTGGTTTTTTTTCCTGCCATCTTCTATGTTTCTGAAAATGGAAGCGTGAAGAGACTTCCAGTTCTGGAAGGAGGGCAGTTGAGAGTAATGCACCGCTCATTTAGACATGTATACACATGTCAGAGTGAGGCGCTTCAAAACAGATCCCATTGACTTCAATGGGTGGCGGCTTATGCGTGCTACAAATTGAAATTAATGAGAGGCTTTATAACCCATTGATTTCAGTGTGTAGCGCACGCGTAAGACCGGCAACCATTGAAGTCAATGGGATCTGTTTTGAAGCTCTGACATGTGTTTACGTGTCTAAATGAATGAGCGGCACGTTACTCCGTGGGAACGAGGCCTTACTCTCAACTGCCCTCCTTCCAGAACTGGAAGTCTCTTCACACTTCCATTTGGGAACGGGGCCTAACATTGCCCTAGCACTCCTCAAATAAGAGTCTCTTGCAGTGTCTAAAAATATTACATATAGCAGTATTGGGCCTGGTTCACATCTGTGTTCGGGTTTCCGTTTGGGGACCTCCCGATCGGAAACCTATACGCATTAAAAAGCGGAGTCCCTAAGGAAACCACGCAGACCTTATAGACTATAATGGGGTCTGTGTTTTCCACCTGGTTTCCCCACAAATCATGCAGAGAAAAATGCTGCTTGCAGGACTTTTCTCTCCGCATGTTTTGTGCAGAAGCCACACGGACGCCACTAAATCTATGGGGTCCGCGGGTTTCCCAGGTAACCGCTTTTCAATGCGCATAGGTTTCCGTTTGGGGTTCCCAAGTGGACTCCCTGAATGGAGGTGTGAATAGGACCTTATACTGTGCTGATATAGTGCGTACAATACTAAACCAATGCCAAACTGAACTGATATAACAATTTAATAGGGAATATTAAACTGCTCTAGTCTGGCATACAGTACAATATGTTGCAATGTTTCTAGAGAAATTGTTTAGAGCCAACCAAGCTGAATAGTGGAGACTGCAGAGCTTTTTAATCAATTCTATAACAAGGTGCAAATTGTGTCACTTGGGCATATACCATTATATCATGGTTGTTACTCAGGAAACTGCTGCTTTCTGTAGAGGTATTAGACATAAGGTTATCATGTCAAGGCAATGTACCCTAGATGGTATTTTTAAGGCTTCCTGTGCATTTTTGTATTTTATGTTTTGCTTTCACTTGGTAGATCACGCAGAGGATGCAAAGCCTTGACTTCCATGTTTGGTCTCCACTTTCTGATTATGACCAACATGTCCATTACCATAGTGGATCATAAAAGAAATATACAGGGTCACAATGCCACAGAGGCAAGGAGATGAGCAAGTTCCCAGAGATGACAAGGGCCCATGCAGGTTCTGCTCTCACACAGGCTCCCAGCTCAGTAACACTAAGTGAATGAGTGAAATGAGCTTAGTGCAGGATGAAAGGGGTTTAAGCCTCCTCCCCACTGTGAGGCTGAGAGGGGCTCTGAGCCCAGCAGGACTCCAGGACTATTCACACGCCCTTTCACTGCTCCCTCCCAGACAGAAAGGGGTCTCCACAAGCAGAAGACAGTCTGCACACAGTTGCCTGTTGCTACGAAATGGCAGGGAAATGGCAGTCTGGTCACACGCAGGTCCCAGAGACGTCCATCATTATATCCCTAATACACTGTGACACTAGCACACAAAGGGGAATTGAGTGTCTCAGCAGGTAACTGGCCACACTGGGAAGAGGAGGGAGAAGTTTTTAATACGGGGCTTAATCCCTCCTCTCCATCATCCAGAGATCTCTACACTATGCTCTTCTATTTTCTACTTGATATACATCTCTCATATCTGTGTATATAGCTTGTAACTGTTGTGTATCCAATTTTCGGTTCTTTCTTAGAGGATCTTATGTCGAAAAGGAAGCTACTGTTTGTATAGATTTCAGAAAATACAATGGTTGTATAGAGCTGTGTTGTGAACACTTCCAGCAGTCGGTGACCGATTCCACTAAGGGTTGACTGTTACTCCAGAATGTTATTCTATTGCTATTCTTTGTCTTCTCCAGCCACTCGGGAGTCGGCCTTTGTTCATGCCATCGCTTCAGCCGGTGTGGCCTTTGCGGTGACCCGCTCCTGTGCGGAAGGCAGCTCCACCATCTGTGGTTGTGATTCCCACCATAAAGGCTCCTCAGGAGAAGGCTGGAAGTGGGGAGGCTGCAGCGAAGATGCCGACTTTGGGGTCCTGATGTCTCGGGAGTTTGCAGACGCTAGAGAGAGTCGGCCAGATGCCAGATCCGCCATGAATAGGCATAACAACGAGGCAGGACGAGCGGTGAGCAAGCAACACAGAATAAGACTGTAGGGAAGGAACAAAACGAAGGGACAAAACTTATATCAAACCAATAAATATCATGTAACAAATCTGTAACTGGATGACGTGGAGAACAAAGATTTTTGCTGTAGGTCAGCCTTGTGGCCTATAACAGCCAGAGTCCAACATCCATTTTCAGATATGTACTGTAAAATAAAGCATTGACACTGGTTATTATATATCTAGCCAAATCTAGAGATCTTAGGTGCTATTCCTCTACAGGAGTCCATATCAAGACATCTACCTTCTTAGGGTCCATTCACACAGAGGAAAATGGTGAGGAATTTGGTGTGGAATTTCAGCTAACAGAAAAAGGAACCCATTGAAGTCAATTAAAGGTTTTTTTTCAGCACTGAAATTCCTCACCATTTTCCTCCGTGTGAATGGACCCTTACAGGTTAGTGGCCATGCTGGGCTTTCTCTCAGAGAAGCAGAGGTCTATGTCCAGCATTAATGTCTTCTTCTTTCAGTGATGACCCATTAGCAGCAGGGTATACTGGGTATACATGACAGAGCCTCACTACAATCACGTGTAAGGGGGGTATCGTCACTCCTTGGGGAGAGACCACCATATAGGTGTGTGGAGATTTATTAAGCCTTTAGCACTCCACTTTGCAAGGGACTATGGAAAGAATATGCAAATCTGTCTTCCATGATGTAATTAGGAAGTCAGGCGCCTCAGTGTCACCTCTACCAGGTTATAGTCTTCTCTACATCGAGCTAATGAGATGCAACAACATCGAAACGGCCATCCTCGGTTGAGAGACTATACCTGGTAATAATCCCAGCATCATTGTAAAACAAAGGCCTCTTGGAAGGTCGAGCATGATGTTAAAGGGAGCAGCCTTTATTGGGCTATTTTCACTGAGATTCTATCTTCCTAATTACATCAGGGAAGACAGGCTTGCACATTCCAGTGAGCGCCCTCTATTGGTTTGCAACACTGAGGCACCTGACTTCCTAATTACATCATGGAAGACAGATTTGCATATTCTTCCCATAGTACAATCACGTGCACAGACACATTTTGAACACCAGGGGGTGCCATTTCAAGCAGTTTCCTTTAAAAAATATCAGATATCTATTTGTTGTCGTTTTTAATTCCAATACTTTACAAAGTTACCATAAAATACACATTCACTTGACTTAAATTTACTTTAAATTTCCTTGAAGCAAAACTATATTGAATAGTGAATATATCCTTTAAGCTTTCCCGTTTCAGTAAGTACACTATTTGTATTTTTCCCACTCTTAGACCATCTTGGATCACATGCACCTCAAATGTAAATGTCATGGTCTTTCTGGGAGCTGTGAGGTGAAGACTTGCTGGTGGTCCCAGCCAGATTTCCGAGCTATTGGCGACCATCTAAAAGATAAATATGACAGTGCCTCTGAGATGTCAGTGGAGAAACATAGAGAGTCTCGTGGATGGGTGGAGACCCTTAGGGCCAAATATTCTTTATTTAAACCCCCCACTGAGAGGGACTTGGTCTACTACGAAACGTCTCCTAATTTCTGTGAACCCAACCCAGAGACTGGCTCTTTTGGAACCAGAGGACGTTCCTGCAACGTGACTTCCCATGGGATAGATGGCTGTGACCTGTTGTGTTGTGGAAGGGGCCACAACACCCGGACAGAAAAGCGCAAGGAGAAATGCCACTGCATTTTCCACTGGTGCTGCTATGTGAGCTGCCAGGAGTGTGTAAGGATCTATGATGTCCACACCTGCAAGTGACAAAGGTACCGAGCCATTACCGAAACACTATACAAATGGTGGTAACAAATGGTTCATATTGTTTAAGTCTCAGACATCTGAAGGGTTGTGTAGACTGCTTTCATCCAAAGATGGCATCGCTTTAGTCCAAGTGTCTGGTAATGTAGCTCAACCCCACTCAAGAGACTGATCAACAACACCAGAAATAGCCAATGGACAAGATTGGCATTGGCTATACGAGAAATCAGCAACATCTTAATAACATACAATGCTTTTATCCCCTAAAGCACTGGTGTTCTGTACTAAAGCCTATTTAGCCATAGTATAAAGTGTATGTTACTAAGCAATGGCCTAAGTGTATATTCTGCTATGGCCTCATACACATCTCAGTTGTGTACAGAGCAGTTTTATGACAGCCATGCAGATTGTTAGAAAGAAATTGTGTCTATTTCATCATATTCTGTATGCAGGTGCAGACTGGTCATTTCACGGGCCCCAAGTAAAGTGTTTAAGGCCATGCCTCCTCTTGGGGACCACCTTCCATTTGCTCACTTTACTAGTCTTCAAAGTATATTAACCCCCGTTACTAGCCTCCATGCAGCATATTGTTCCTATTTTTTATGAAATGAATTGTGGAATGACTAGAACAGATAAGGTCACATGATCATACCTTTCAGGTCCTAAACCTAGAGGAAGAGCAGTAGTGAGGCAGAGGAGGAGCGCCAGCTGACAGATTCAGATATATCACATAAGCAGAGCTCCTACATCTTAGAAAGTAATCGATGTAGACCTCAGCCCTGAAAACATCATGACACTGACTCCCACACTGTATGTGTATGGATAAGCTGATGTTCTCTTCTGTCCACAGGCACCTCAAAAATCTAGGTCACCAAGATCCGGACTCTTCACTGTCAGAATCCGCAGGTTTATAGGACATTCCTACTGGAATCCTGGATTGATGAGACAACTGAACCGGGAGGTTTCTATACCCTCAGCTTAAGAAGACTGGCTGGTGTTTTATTCTATCAGACGCTCTTTGTATTCTGGACTTTACACTGTGAAGCATTGCTGGCCTTACAGGTTATCCCTAGCAGATGATGATAAATAGTGGATAATGACATGATGGGGGAATTGAAGACCGACTGGCCACTCGTATATATATCTATAACTAAGATTAGTTACATAAAACACACCAGGTGGACAGAGCAGTAACAGAGAGGACTTCCAATGCTCTGCACTGGCTTGTGACATTGGTCGGTCATTTACCTCCACCAACCGGGAGCCATGTGTCAGCCTCTCTCTACGACCACAAGTTGTCAGACTTCCAGGGATCCATCCAAAGCTTTCCATCTGCTTCATAGAATTTTATATTCAGAATCATTTTTATAAATCTTATTTATTACACAGTGTGTATATATCCTATATTCTGTAACTAAGAGTATATATAATATATTATAAATATATATTTGGAACAAAATGGCTGTGTGTGGCGTGCAAGTGTCATTCTGCACTATCCTACAAAAGAGTCGTCCACCATTAGTACAAAGAATATTCTTTTCCTATCATAATGGAAAACCTCTAAGCTTTGTATCACACCATACTACAACATGGACAGGTAGAGGTGCAGCCCCCACGTGGACCCGTGATACCCATGGTCCTCTCCTTAAGCTAGTTTAGATAAATCCCCCATCAGCCATTGTACACGTCTGTGCCCATACACTCAGAGCAGCGACTCTTGCCTTACCCACTGCAGAAAATCCCAGCATAATCTGGATTGCCTATGGGGGTTACTAAAGATGCGGATTCTAAAAACAGATTAAATTGCAAATAAAAAACCAAAACCATAGACAATATCCGATAAATAATTTCTTTATTGCAATAGTTGTTCAGCTGCAATAATCAACAGGTCATTTATTACAACATAAAATCCACAATAAAAATATACACATACTGTGGGACGGAGGATATGACATGTGTCTGGATAGTGGGGATTTAAGTAGAGGTAAAGCAGCCAAAGAACCACAGCACATGTCACAAGGAAAGACACTGAAGGGTGGGGAGACTGAGAGCAGAGTAAAAGAAACCCACACAGCATGTTCACATCCACTGTGAGTATATCCAGCCCGAGGGACATGAGAAATCAGTATATCCACAACCAGTCTCCCAACACATTGCACTATTCATCAGCTAAACATAACCCTGAACACTACTTACATATTGTGCAGGCAGCCATCTTGTGATATTTACCACCACCCTACAATGAGCTAGTGAATCAGTAGACTGTATAAGGAATATATTCAAAATGGCCGTCTACACTCTACAAGCTGTACAACTTTGTGATTAAACCCAAGAGGGAGATAAAACAACATGGCTACCGGAATATGGCTAACTCGCCACAGCTTTATTTGTGCAATCATATCAACCAGACACTGCTTTGATAACACAGAAGTGACAACTCAGTGATTTACAGTCAATGAGGTCAATGCAAGGATGTTACAGTATTGTTACATTGGGAACACATCATGGTTGCGGCATGGCACACTGCCTCGTGCACTCGTACTTATCAGAAGCTGGGCGGCTGAGAATAGATCTGAATGGCTTAGACAAAGCATAGTTTAGAATTACATGCACATCCCGTGTGATACAGAAATAAGGGAGTCAGTGGTGTGCTTCTAGAATCCAACTTTCCCAGAAACAGCCAGTGGTGGGTGGAATGTTACTCGTTCAGATGATGATGAGGATGATGACACTTTCCCCCAGTGCTCCTGTCTTGCCGGTTAATCGTAGTCACGACGCACTGGATCTCTACAACAGAAAGAAGACTATGATTGGAGGATCTTACTAAATAAATCTTAAAGGGATTCTACCAGTAAAACACATTTTTTTCTGGTTGACACGTAAGAATAGCCTTAAGAAAGGCTATTCTTCTCCTACCTTTAGATGTCTTCTCCACGTCTCCGTTCCGTAGAAATACCGTTTTCCTTCTGTATGCAAAAGAGTTCTCTTGCACCACTGGGGGCGGTCCCCAATTCTGCAAGAGAACTCTCCAACGCCGCCTCAACCTTCTTCAGGAACGTCCTCTTCACGCGTCTTCTTCCGGCGCAGGATGTCAAACTTGTAGGCCTCGGGCCTGGGCAGAGCCAACTGTGCATGCCCAAAGGCCACAAGAAAATGGCTTCTTACTTACTGTGTAAGTGGCTATTTTTCATGTGACCGCAGGCATGCACAGTCGGCTCTGCCCAAGGCCTACAAGTTTGACCAAAGTTTGCGGATCAACTTTATTACATCGTTCAACCTACAAGTTTGACCGCCTGCACCGGAAGAAGACGCGTGAAGAGAACATTCGTGAAGAAGATGGAGGAGGCGCTGTAGAGTTCTCTCGCAGCATTGGGGACACCCCCAGTGCTGTTTGAGCGCTGGGGACTGCCCCTAGTGCTGCGAGAGAACTCATCTGCATACCGACAAAGACCGGGGTTTCTACAGAACGACAGTGTGGAGAAGACATCTAAAGGTAGATCTATGTGTCAACCAGAAAAAAAAAAAGTGTTTTAATGGTAGAATCCCTTTAAAGGGGGTTTCAAGGAGTATGACACCGAACAATCATCCTTAGAGTAGATCAACAATATTAGATTGTTGGGGGTCTGACACAAAGAAGCTCCACAGATCACTTGACTCAAGGAGCTGCAGTAGCTGGAAAATCACCTACCAAGAACAGTGCTGTACATTGTATAGTGGCTGTACTCTGTATTGCTGCTTAGTCCCATTCATTTGACTAGGCGTAATGGTCATGAAGTCACTGGCCTTAGAGGAAGGAGGAAAGCTCACCCAAGAGCTGTAAGCTATTCAAAGAGATGATCTGCAGGACTTCCAGGTGTCAGACATTACTGATCTAACATTGACAGTCTTTCCTAAGTCTTTAATATCACAGTCCTGAAAACCCTTTTAACAATTGTCAATAGCAATCCTTTTCTCAGGCACAAATCCTTACTAGACAGTCCCGTACATTGCAAAAAGTGTCAGCATAATACAAGACATGTTTCTTGGTACTCTTCATAAATCTTGCCCAAAGTATTAATGCCTACTGTAAAGCACGAGTGAGTTGAGCATGACAATTATGGTAAGACCACCAAAGAGCTCTGTATTGTAGCACCTGGGGGTGGCGTATGACATAAAGCAGTCAATTCTGAAGGAAACATTTGATACAGAATACTGGAATGATCATTTCTAGTAACATTTGCAAAGTTCTGTAATATACATCAGCTAGATATTTTCCATTTAGAAGCTTCAAAGGTTATTCCCATCTGTTTATTCCAAGAAGGAAACGTCGTCTCCCAATTTCAAACCACTGGGTTGGGATTTATAGGAACAGCCGAGCTGTGCTGCTTTACGCTTCTCCTGTGACTCCCACAGAAGAAAATGGGAGGAACGGAAACAGCATAGCACAAGAAGGCTCAGCTGTCCTACGCTGTTTCCATGTCTCCATTCTTCTGTAATGGAGTTAGGGCCCATTCAGATGTTAGAAAATGAGGTGCACATCTGCCCCCCAATTCCATTGAGGCTTTGTGCTGCAGATTGGACCTAGTCAGTTTAGCCCTCGCAGCAATATAGAACAGAATAGATTTTTTTCAGCATTCTGGTCCAATCTGTGCCTTTCATTGAAGACAAGTGACGGCAGAATCGAGGTGGAATCCGCTGGGCACAGAATAAAGCAGCACTGCCCTGCTGTTCCTGAAGGTTTTCCCATCTTGATAGTGATTTGGGAATAACCCTATATAACATGTAATATTGTTTTAGAAATGACTACATTTGACGAAAATCCACAGTTTTACCACATTATCTAACTAACTGTAGTTTTTACAGAATAAACTTACGAGGCTTCTTCTTTCAGCAAAGCCAAGAACTTACTGACACGATATTCTGGATCCATCTTAAAAGTAAAAAAACAGAAACCACTATTAGGCACAAAACATAACCCTGTAATAGGGCACAAGGATCGTCTGTGAGTGACCTTGGTACCAGAAAGGACAACTGGTGGCATCTAGACTATGGAAGGAGAAAAATTCTACAACTTCAATGTTCCTAAACATTGATCGGGCGGTTCATGTAAACTGGACTGAGGGATTGCTATATAAGAGTGTGGTTACAAGGAGGAGCTTGTATCTGGAATTGGTTTTTCATTGTGACAAATACCCTGCAATCCTGTTAATAAAATGTTTTTTTTTTTCCCCAGTAGAGAAATATATTATACTTGGTATAGATCGGAGTCCCAGCCATCAAAGCAAAATGAAATGACACAATTGTAATGACACAAATTTATTTTAGCCATTACAGTGAGGCACATCCTCCAGGAGTCTATGTACCTAAGGAAAGATCTATGCCAGCTCCTTGCCAGCGCAGATTTCCAACGTCTATTACACCATAGAAGTGGTGAAAATGATAACGCATCCATTACAGCCACTTTATGAAATGTGGCAAAGGCATTGTACAAACAACACAAACTATTTTAGTTGAAGGTGGAATAAAAAGACTTCAAACCACCACAAATAGTGGCGCAAACTATTAATGGACCACCCTAAGTATATTTTTACTTTAACATCCGAACTGGGCACACAAGTAGAGCACATTATTGTGGTACTATGCGTTCGCTCCTATCGTATACACAGTACAATTTTTAAGCCATGCACTTGTAAATTATGTAAGACAGCGCACCTTACTGCACTTCACAGACCTGGGGATTACAAGGCAATGAGACATGGCCAAGCTTTGAAGGAAGCTGGTAGATTAGTATTGGAGGATATAAATGGAGACAGGAAAAGCAGGGTTGGAGCCCAAACTGCATAATTCTTCGAGATATTGACTCTGCCCAGATGACTCTTTTGTGGTCACATTCATACAATATGCAGCATCTGAAAATTTGGCTACCTCAAATTTAGCACAGAGGAAGGTTTAGAAGCATGAACCGTTCATGTAATAAGGATGGTGTAATAAAGGAGGCTAAAACCACCAGACAGGTTTACTTTAAAATAACAAGACCCTGCCCCTCTGTGCATCCTCACCTGCATGGACATCTCAATTAACATCAGAAGCTTCTTGATGCCTATGTAAACCTTTTTGCCCTTCACATGCTGAGCAATGATGGAGCGTTCATTATCCTTGAAACTACCCAAAAGCTGCAAAATAAAAAGAAAATATATATAAGTGTTACTGGAAGAAAATGTCAGAGAAGACATGATACACAATGTTTTACACTCACCTCCAGAGCCTCCATTAGCTGCTCTCCTGTGCAGATATTTGGAACTTGTATAGTAGTACTGAAAGCATCCAACATCTCCATCTCCTGGAGGACATCCTTACGACTAGTAGTGCCAATAATCAGCAGTTTACGACCCTGGACACAGCACAACAGACCACAATTCAGTCACATCTTCATAATACATGACCAAATGGGTTTCCATCACAGAGACCATATGTTTAACCTGTAGCCCATAAGTGGATAAACATTGACTCTTACCTGTGGTGGAGCTTTCTTTAACAACACAAGTAAAGCCTGGAGAACGAGGTTAGAGAAGCGAGGACCAATGGGAACATAATCTGCCAAAAAAAAACAACAACAGTAGATCATCATCTCATATTGTTTATTCCTGCAATGATCTGTGTGGATCTGTGGACTCACCTAGAAGTCTTTCTATATCATCCACCACCACACAACTCAGCTGAGACTTGTAAGCGTCATCAAAGATCTAAAAAAAGTCAAGAACAGTGAATAAATCGCAGACGTGAATGAAAAGGAGAAAGCCATTTATAAGGCCTACTGTAGGGTATTCAGGACACATGCTGCAGCACTTGTCATGTGTCCAATGAACCACCCACTCAAAGTAGCCAATGGTCACATAATCTTAGGGTTAAAGAGGACCTTTCATGAGTTGGGGCACATGCGGTTTATATACCGCTGGAAATCAGACCGTGCACTGAATTCACGATCTGTGCCCCCGATGAAGAACTATCGGTGCTGGTAATGTAGCTCTTCACCGTCAGAAGGGCATTTCTGACAGTCAGTCAGTAACGCCCTTCCTAACAGCAGCGCCTATAGCGCTGTACTGTGAGACCAGGGAGGATCGCCTGCCTCCCCTCCTGATAGTTCTCGTCCATAGACGAGTACTGGGGGAGGCATTCCTCCCTGGTCTCACAGTATACCGCTATAGGCGCTGCAGTTAGGAAGGGCGTTACTATCTATAAATTTATAAACTTCTATGATCCCTCCAGAAACAGGGATTGTATTATTTAACTATAGATCTGGAACACTGCAACAGAAACACAGATGTTGACCATTCTAAGGATAAAATATGAAATTAATCAGTACTTTTTATCTAAATGGGGTCAAAGGACAAATAACTATTTTGGTTGGCCTTGAAGCCACTGGAAGTTATTTATTTATTTTAAAGAAACATTCTACATGGTGGATCTAAGGGTACATTCACACAGTGGAAAATGAAGAGGAATTTGTGGCAAGATTGAGCAGGACGCTTATTTTTTTTCAGTCTCTGCCTCCCATTGAAAACAGTGGGAGGCAAGTTTTGGAGGAATCTGCCCCCAAATTCGTGGGAAATTCCTCCACATGAACGTACCCTCATGTACTGAAGGCCAAATACTAGTGGAAGCAATGCTGGACATCATACCTTCTTGATAGCCTGGCATTTGGCAGTTTCAGAAAAGCCAATCATCTTTTCTGGTGAGCAGATTTTGATAAAGGGGAAATTGGATTCCTCAGAGATCTTGGCAGCTAGTGCGGTCTTGCCACTATGTGGTGGACCTGTCAAAAAAAAAAAGTGATATGATGTTGTGATTCTGGGGATATTTGCCTTGTAATATTGAGAGATTGAAGTAACATCTTTAGAAACCTACCTTCCAGTAGGACACTGACTAGAGGAGTGCGATCACTATTTTTGGTTTGCTGAACAAGTAGTTCACCATCATCCAGGACACGTGTAACAGGGTCACCCCATTTAATGATACCATTCATAATATAACTTGCATAGTCCTCCTGGTTGGTTCCAAAAGCCTAAAACAGGACATGTCAAGAATCAAAGTTAGGTTTTGCCTAATAAAGCAAGGACTTCAACAATGAACTATGGAGGCCAGCCAAGTCACAAATCTACAAATGCTACCTGTAAAAGTTGCCTAATACATTAGAATTTTGATGGCGTATTCTGTACCATACCCGGTATCCACTGCGATCAAGGGAAACCTGTATCTTATAGATTTTACCACCAGATTATACGGTTATGGGGGAGAAGCAGGTCGACAACTGTCAGCTGGAAAACAGCTGAATTATATCTGCGTCTCTGTTCACATGGCTCTGCCAAGTGTATAATATGTGTCATAATACAAAGCCATTCTCCCTTAACCACTTCTGGGCCGCCCATAGACTATAAATGTCCAGGAAGTGGTTGCCTAGTTCTGACAGGACGTATCGGTACATCTAGCCAGAACACAGCAGCTGCACGGAGATCGTGCAGCTGCTGAAGCTGGGAGCTGGCAGTAACTTCAGCCGAAGCTCCCAGAGAGATGGCAGAGAAGGTTTATTCCCTTCCCTGCCTTCTCGATCGCTGTGTACACAGCGCTCAATGAGTGCTGTATACACGGCTATGGGCGCCACCATGATGCAGCCGCCCTCTGACCTGGCGGTCACGTGATCCGCCGGGTTCAGTGTCTTACAAGAGCTGCTGGGTCCTACAGGACCCAGATCAGCTCTGTAAGTGTAAAAAACAGTGTGCAGGAGGCTGGATTCCTCCTGCAACTGAGGCTAAATGTACCAGCCTCAGTTACAGGGGAAATCAGCCTCCCTAACAAAAAAAAGGGATCAGATGTCCCTAAAAGGTCTCTTATGACCTTATGGGGACACAATCTGAAAAAAAATAAAATAATAAAAAAAAAGTAAAAAAAAAAAGTAAATAAAATAATAATAATAAAAAAATAATACGCCAATAAAACACCGTTATTAAAGGTTATAGCCCCACCCCCGACAACACCATACAAAATAAAAATTACCGTAATGGAGAGGAAAACCTATTTTAGTTTTTCAGTAGCACTTTCTGTTATTAAATAAAAAAATTAAGTGAAAACCAGACATAATTTTCTTCCTACTTTGTTTATATTTTCCCGGATATAAAAAAATGAAAACACATTCGAAAATAAAAACATAAAAATAAAGCCCTATCTGTACCCGAAAAAAGACGCAAAAATTAGTTGAATAAGACATATGAGAAAAATGTTACAGCCCTCAAAACCGCACATACAAAATAAACCTAAAATGTGTCTGGTCCTGGACCACAAATTGGCCCAGTACTGAAGTAGTTAAACTCACTGCTTCAAGGAGAAAATAATATGATACGATAGTACAACACAGAGACACTATGCGGCAACCTAGGCATTGCCTACATCTCTATAACATGTAGTAGGGGCTCCAGGTGCCGCTATAAGGCCTTCTGTATATTGCTCTGTCATGTGGTGTGAATAAAAGAAGTGACCATATGTTGATAGTGCAACAACTTACAGGTTTAATGTCATTTTCCAGAGATGTGAGAAAGTCTCCTCTTGTCACCTGAAGCCGTTCAGCCTTCTCCATATCAACCTCTACTTTGTTGGTGGCCTGATAAGAGAGAAAACATCAGTCCCTTGTATCGTTAATATTCCTTATTTATTTCCTTTGTCACCAAGATCCACAATCATCAGACTTACAGAGGACTAGAAATAGCCAACACTCCTGAGCTAGTCCTGACAGTTTTATCAGACATTTCCAGTATTTCATGTTCCTGTCCTGTACGGCTGGTACTTTCAATTCATGGTTCAGGTAAATGTTGGATCAGTGAAATTTACTTTGCAGTTTCCAAACAATAACCGTGAAGAAGCCTGGAAAACTAGGGACTAATGCAAGTACAGGGGACCTGTCATTTCCTACCAGCTAATAAAGTAAACCAGAACTGTGACACGGCCAAGGTACAGAAAATTATATTATATAGTGCTAAAAGACATCCAGGATTCCAACAATAGTGCAGACTAGTGCAGTGCAAACATCCTGAGCATGTCCTCCTCTAAATATAATTACAGAACAATCCTCCAAAATCCTACTATAATTATAAGAATATATTCTGTTCATTCTACCTGATAGGTGCAGCAGGCCTAAATAACTATGCATATATCAAAATCAGAAATCGATCTTCTACATCTATACACAGTACATGTATAGTGCGTGTCTGTCAAAATCAGCAAACTATTATTGCATATTAAATACCAAATCAATAAAAATGGAGTCTATATCCACATCACATTCTGTTGTCAGTACCTGTCTCTTATAGGCCGTTCTTTCTGCCATAGCCACTAATTGACTGACATGTAGTGCAGACTGCTGCTGAAGATATTATTTCTGCCTCACATAAGTGTAGTGATCTAGTAGGGGAGTTCATACAATCATTAGTTAGATAACCCCTCACAATGCCCGTATCACAATGCCCGTCTATACAATCTGTGTGTGCTGTGTGCAGAACTTTTTATTTTGATAAGACTTGGTATATCAAGTATAGTATAATAAGGCTCCATCCTTCTGCATTGGAAAAGCCAGAGGTATAATGAGAATTGTGGGCTGCATTAGAAGTACCAGTAAAGAAGGAAATGTATAGCTTTCAGTCTTTTTTATGATCTCATGCAATAATGTTTATTATTATACAGTATATGTTATTTTTCTTTACAATTCTAATGATATGCCATATCTGTTCCCATCTTCATCTTGTTGTATTACTTACTTTAATGTGTCGGTTCATGGCGGTGGACTGTGCTGCCCTCACAAGACCCTCCAGTTCAGCTCCACTGAAGTTTTTGGTCTCCTGAGCCAATTCAGGTATTTCTACATCCACAGCCAGCAGGTTGTGCTCCCTCATCCGGGCAGTGTGGATATGGAGGATCTGAATACGACCTTTCTCATCAGGCAAACCTATAGTAATAATGGTAATACAGAAGGTGAATACGATGTTTGATGGGAGCAAGGCACACATGTCATAGGTCAGTACATATACATATCAAATGTCCCACTTACCTATCTCCATCTTCACTTCCAACCTGCCAGGTCTCAGAAGAGCCTCATCTATCAGATCTGGCCTGTTGGTCATACCTAGACAGACAAAGGAAATACAAAGTGGTTAAAAATCAACCCATACCCACATCAGGTTTGAAGGCGCCCTCTTCCAGTTCATCTCACCTATGACCAGGATGTTATTGAGCTGCTCCACACCATCTATCTTGGAAAGCAGTTGGTTTACCACAGTATCATGTACACCAGTGCTGCCTGCCATGCTTCCTCTCTGCTTACAAATGGCGTCTATTTCATCAAAGATGATAATGTGGAGTCCACTGTTAGCACCAAGCTGGAGATACAAGGAGATGACAGAGGAGGTCATCAACAGACATTACAGACAAACTTTACTTAAAGGGAAGATTCACCTATGCAGCCAATTTATTCAATATTTATAATGCCAATGCATCTATAAATAATAAAAAAAAAACAGATTGTAAATAGTCTTAATTAAAAATCTTATAATGTAGGATCAACACGGTGACCCTATAGTGCTGGAGTCCTGGGTTCGAATCCTGCCAGGAACAACATCTGCAAGGAGATTGTATGTTCCCCCCGTGTTTGTGTGGATTTCCTCCCATACTACAAAGACATACTGATAAGGAAAAAAAAGTACATTGTAAGCTCTATATGGGGCTCACAATCTACATACATAAATAAGTAAATAAATCTTATAATGTGTGGGGGAGTAGACCAAGATAGCAGCCATTACCTTACCTAGCAAGGCTCCACTTCTTCAGCATCCATGCCTCATTCTAGCACATTTTGCAGTGAGGTCTCAGAGTGTTCCTCTGCTCCTCAGATTGTGTGGCTGAATGGCTCAGCCTTTCTCTGTCCCATGTCTGTGAAGGCGTCACAATTACACTCACAGCTCCTGTGATGTTGCAGCCTCAGCATCAATCATTCTACCTGACAAATTTTCTGGCCATTTTCTGCCGAAGGGGCCTAGTGGCTTGAGAGGAGACTCCTTAGCCCCAGTATTTTCACCAGGTAAAACCCTGATTGTGGGCATTAACGTGGGGTCTTTGCTGCATAATACAACTATATGTCATGTCTATGATCTACAGACCACTACCACCTCATCCTCCTCCCTGCACATCATACATCACCACCTTAAGAAGCTCTTGACAACAGGGTCCAAATGAATATATAATTACTGTATGATGCCTCCCTGAGGCCACAAGAGAGGAGGGTCTCCATTCAACACTGAGCAGAAGTGTCACCTCTGTCTTTTCCTTACTGTCCTGAAGGATTATCATGCCAACTACTAATGGAAATATCCATTTGCCCTCAATGGCTACAAGGAAGGACAATCCGTAACTCTTCCAAGCTTTGTGGACTTTCCACATTTCTGTGATGATCTGGAGATCCCTCAGCCTATGTTATTTAATTGGGAGTTGAGATCCCCCTGCCTCCCTTTTTCTAGTATGGGAACAAGTTTGCTCTAAAGGACTTTGACCACAGAATATATCCTCTAGTAGTTGGCACCATGAAAACCCACCATGTTGACCATCTGTGCTTCAGCTAGGTGATCTTCTCTCTCCACTGAACAGCCTCATCTGATGTTTGGTTTTATTGATCCTTCTTTGATTGCTTTATGTTGGACTTAAGAAATCTCCTGGTTTCTTTGGTGCACAAAGTGAGTTATGAGGTTGTTCATGATGTTGTTACCTGTATTTGGAGATTTCTGATGCTCATTTGTGCCTTCTAAACCTTCCGGGCCTGTCTGAGAACTGTTCACAGTTGGATGGAAGTGTGGTTGGTATCGGAGAGTCTATACCAAGACCTGTGCAGAAAATCCACCACATTCTCATTGTTTGACTGTTTGCTTATTATTAGATACAGACTGCACCATCACCACCTTGCCTGGAACTCTTTAGGAAATACAGTCCCAAGAACAGCCAATAGCATCTCTGAACACCACCTTGAAATTTTAACACTAACTGAGAATCCCGGGACCATTTCTGTGCAAGAAATGACTGCTGAAGTGAATTAGTTTTTCTTCCTGTACCACTGGTAATCCACATTTTGTATAATTGCCACTTTTCCCCCTTGTCCATCCATCTAGTCTTACCCCCTGTATTGTATTCTGTTATGTTTCTTTATTCATTGTTCATGAGTCGCATACCATCTCAGTCAGTGATGTTACCACTGGTTAGGAAATGGAGCCCTGATCCTTTTTGAGGTTTCAAATTCTTCAACTTTATAAAAATAATAGTTAATTCAAATTCTTACATTGTTATGAATCTACAGCTCCAATGCAAACACCAGTGTCTTGATCGTACCAGACTACAAACAAATTCTTTGTAACCCTGAACCTTCTGTTCAATGCAATGTAAGAGAATAAGAATGCAGGATCAGGGCTAAGTAGTTTGCTTGTAGTCAGTTACCAGGGACATCCATAGTTCTGCAATGAAGCTGCAGACACAAAATGGTAGAAGACGTTTAAAGAAGACTATTTCTATTCTAGATGCATTGGTTGAATAAGACAAATTTGGTCATGTAGGAAGAAATACCCTTTAGAAGTTTTATTTACAAAATGAACGTAACCTCATTGTCTCACCCGTCTTTGTTCCTCTTCTGCATCCGCAAACAGCTTTCGGATGTTGGCTTCAGACTCTCCAACGTATTTGTTCAAGATTTCAGGTCCATTGACAACTTTGGGTTCCCGGGCATTCAGCATTTTACCAATCTGCCTGGCCATGAGGGTCTTACCACATCCAGGAGGGCCGAAGAGAAGGATACCTTTCACGTGCTTGCACCCTGCAGGTTGAAGTAGAACATTACAATACTGTATAGTCGCTTACCACCTATGTGCTATATGTAGAAACTGAATACCCTTTAAAGGTCAGTACTGCAATGCACTATGCTGCAATACATTCTGGGAGAATTCATGTTTTCTACAGATTACATTTCCAAGGATGCAGAACAATTTTTTATTTATTTTTTATTCCCCTCCCCCCCAGCGTTTACATTTATTTTAGGGCAGCTAATAGCTTTCTTACCAATGGCAACACAATAGGTAGTATATATGCTACATCTGCGCCTAACCTTTAGTGCCAAACACTTATCTGCCACATAAGAGGACAATAGCACAGTACAAATCTGAAATCCCTGTGTGTGGTGGTCGGGGAGGCCAGAATAAGAAATGCTGCCGCCTTCATGTTCTTCTCATTGGCTGAAATATCAGTAACATCTAATGTGTGAATCTGAAGAAGTGGTCTATTGATCAATCCTGATCTCCACACTGTCAGCAGATTCCAGCTGCCTCACAGTCTATTACTTGCCAGTGATGACAGCCATGTTTGGGTAGAAGAGGGCACCTGTCATCCCGGCCTAATCCTGGAACAATATGACCTTTTCCTGGGATGCAGGTGAGAATGTACAAGAAACACACAGTTATACCGAGATAAGGTCTACAAGACAAGGCTCAACAAGGTGACAGAAGAGCAGGGAGATGGAGGGAGCGGCTTTTACTGGAAAAGACCTGACATTTACAGCTTTATAAACTTCTCAGAGTTCACCATTAGAAAGAACAGGTGCATCAGACACACAGCCACTTGCAAAACAGACAGAATTAACCAAATGTGGGCTACTGGGCACAACACAGGACCACCAGCAGGACTGGCATGACAATGTACATTGCCTGTGCTCCATAAGCACTTCTATGTATTCGGACCAGTTTAAAAGTTTAGACTACACTTGGGTATTGGGCTGGTGAGCACAAAGGGTCAGTCACTAAGTCAAGAAATGACTATGATTTAATCACGTCTTTATGTTAAACATTTTTTTTATGCCTTTTTTCTTACAAACATCCAATTATCCTGCAGTTTTCACTCGGGCCACTGAGCCCTGATGCATCTTGTTCTGTAGTAATGAATTTTCATTAGTTATTTAATTCTCATTACAGGCAGAAAAATTTTGTGAAAGGCAACACCTATATATACTGTACAGATACCAGAATGGCGGCGAATCAGTGACCAGACTACAGGCTCCTATGGTCCATCTGTCTGCTGTAAAGCAGAACTCTAAACGCACACATAATCATGTCCAAAACCTGAACTGAAAGAAAAAGTAAACGGAAAAAAAAAAAAAAACTAATAGAAAAATAAAATCAGTATCAGTTTAAAGAGGACCTTTCATCACTTGGGGCACATGCGGTTTTATATACCGCTAGAAAGCAAACAGTGCGCTGAATTCAGCACCCTGTCGGCTTTCATGATCTGTGCCCCAGGTGAAGAGCTATCGGTGCAGGTACCATAGTTCTTAAGTCAGGAGGGCGTTCCTGACAGTCACTGTACTGTGACAGCAGGGAAGAACGCCTCCCTCCATAGGCAAGTACTTGGGGAGTGTACCGCATGTGTCCCAACTGATGAAAGGTACTCTTTAACCCCTTCCTGACATCCACCGTAGTAGTACGGCGCATGCCGGGTGTTTAACTATGGTGGCCGCCTGGGAGTCGGCGGCCGCCATAGCCGCCGTGTGTCTACTGTTTTATACAGTAGACAACCAGCGCTAATGTCCCCGGTCAGTGCCCGCATCGATCGGGGACATTAACCCTTCCAGCGCCTCGGTTAAAGCTGACCGAGGTGCCATTTTCCCGGCAGTGTGTGGGTGCCGCCATTTTCCTTGTGATCGCCGGCACCCAGAGTAAGCTCCGGCGTCACGCTGCTATGACAGCCAAGAGCCTTGTGAAGGCACCCCAGCAGCATGTCATTCTTTTGCAGGCTATGCTAGATAGCCTGCAATAGAAGAGCCGGTATTTTGCAATGTATTGCAATGCATTAGCATTGTAATGCATTGCATTAGTGATCAGTCCCCCTGGGGTTCAAGACCCCCTAGGGTGTCTAACAAATGCCCCCCCCCCCCCAAAAAAAAAAAAAGTTTAAAAAAAATATATAAAATTTTTTTTAAAATATTAAAAGTTCAAATCACCCCCCTTTCCCTAGAACACATATAAAAGTACTATAGTTAAATACTGTGAAACACATACACATTAGGTATCCCTGTGTCCAAAATCGCCCACTCTACAAATACTATAAAAATATTTTTCCTGTACGGTAAACACTGTAGCAGGAAACCGCCGTTTTTTCACTGTTTTGCGTCCGATATAAATTTTAATAAAAAGTGATCAAAGCAATAGCATTTCCCCAAAATGGTAGAACTGAAAAGTACACCCGGCCCGCAAAAAAGACACCCTATGCATCCCCGTACATGGAAGTATAAAAAAGTTACAGGTGTCAGAATATGGCAGCTTTTAGAAAAAAAATTTTTTAACACAGTTTTGGATTTTTTTTTAAAGGGGTTAAAATGTAAATAAAACCATATAAATTTAGTATCCACCGAATCGTACCAAAACACAGAATACAGATGACATGTCATTTTGGCTGTACAGTGAACACCGTAAAACCGAAGCCCGTAAGAAAGTTGAAGAAATGCATTTTTAATTCAAATCCACCCCATTCTGAATTTTTTTTCCAGCTTCCCAGTACATTGTACAGAATAATTAATGGTGGCATCATGAAGAACAATTTGTCCCGCAAAGATTAAGACCTCATATGTCTCTGGGAGCGGAGAAATAAAAAAGTTATGGGGTTTAGAAGGAGGGGAGTCACGAGCGAAAAACCAAAATCGAAATATGCCATTGGCGGGAAGGGGTTAAAATAGTTAAGAACTAGAGATGAGCGAACACTAAAATGTTCGAGGTTCGAAATTCGATTCGAACAGCCGCTCAATGTTCGTGTGTTCGAACGGGTTTCGAACCCCATTATAGTCTATGGGGAACAGATACTCGTTAAGGGGGAAACCCAAATCCGTGTCTGGAGGGTCACCAAGTCCACTATGACACCCCAGGAAATGATGCCAACACCTCTGGAATGACACTGGGACAGCAGGGGAAGCATGCCTGGGGGCATCTAACACACCAAAGACCCTCTATTACCCCAACATCACTGCCTAACAACTACACACTTTCCACATTCAAAAAAACCTCTATCAAAGTGGGAAAATACCTGGAAACCTTCTTTACTCCCCAAATGGATGGACACAAACCCCAATTTAAGCTCAACAAACAGTAACAACCACCCCTTTAAATCACGTTCCCCATGACAACCACAAATGGAATAGGCAATGGGAATTCCAAAAGCCCTCACCCTTAACTGTCATTTTGAGTGTGTGTGTGTGTGTGTGTGTGTGTGTGTGTGTGTGTGTGTGTGTGATGTGGTAAGACCTTCCAAAATTCACTTTTCTAGCCCTTAACATGAGCCCTTCCAAACAAAGTTACATGACCTTAAGCTGAGCTACCAGCAGAGATTGAGGCCCTTGGCATGAGTAGAGCCTTGCACCAGCAGTGTTTTTGGCACTTAGGGTGAGTTGAGCCTTGTACCAGCGTGTGTCCCTTAACATCAGGCGGGCCCTAAGTTCTGCGCTTTGCACAAAAGTTCCACATTAACTAGGCTGAATGGTACAAAGATTAGTAGGCCCGAGAACCAGGAACAGGTCTTGCAATGGCTGTCGGATAACGCTTAAAGCACATTGTCCACCAGCCAGTCAGCCTCTACCTCCTCTTACCCAACAGTCTTGTCCTCCTTCCACCCAAAATTCCCAATCTTCTCAGAACAATAACCCCAACTGTCCCTGCTCCCCAGAGCTGTTCTCCCTTCCTTTGACTGTACCGCAACCTGCCCCTCCATTTCGCGATTCCACGGACCTAACAGACGAGTATCTGTGTCCAGATGCTCAAACACTAGAGTCTCCTCCATTCCATCTCCGGTCGATTTGGTGGCGGATGACCAGCAACCCACCCTCATCGACGACGATGAGACGCAGTTGCTGTCAGGGCAGCCAGTTGACATGCGCATTGTGCAGGAGGAGGAGGCGAGACAGGAGTTGGAAGAGGAGGTGGTGGACGACGAGGACACCGACCCCACCTGGACAAGGCAGATGTCAAGCTGGGAAAGTAGTGTGGATGTTGAGGCAGGTGCAGCACCAAAAAGGGTAGCTAGAGGCAGAGACATGTCCAGAGGCAGAGGTCAGCTGCTTTGCCGAAGCCAGGCCAGACCCGGAATGTCCGAAGATGTTCCCTTTTGTACCCAGCCCAGAAAAACTCCCCCATCGAGGGCACGTTTCTTGAAGGTGTAGAGTTTTTTCAAGGAATGCGCCGAGGACAGATATAGTGTCGTCTACACAATTTGCCTCTCGAAATCGAGTAGGGGCCCTGAGAAGAGCAACCTGTCCACCACTTCAATGCACCGTCATTTGGAATCCAAGCAATGGAATCAGTGGCAGGCAGCAACGGCAGGACAAACGTCGCCCGCCGTTCATGCCACTGCCTCTGCTCACAGTGCTGGCGATGCACTCCAGAGGACGAGCCAGGACATCACTTCATCTGCCTCCGCCACTTTGTTGACTTCTCCCTCATCCTCCCCTGTTTCTGTCTTATCTCCTTCTCCTGCACCATCAAAGGCACCATCAGGCGCTTCTTTACAACAACCCACCATCTCTCAGACATTGGAGCGCCGGCAGAAATACACCGCTAACCACCCACCCACGCAAGCCTAGAACGCCAACATCGCTAAACTGCTGGCCCAGGAGAGGTTGGCGTTCCGGCTTGTTGAAACTCCCGCCTTCCCGGACCTGATGGCAACTGTGGCACCTCACTATGCCGTCCCTAGCCGTCTCAACTTCTCCCGGTGTGGCGTCCCCGCCTTGCACCAGCACGTGTCACTCAACATCAGGTGGGCCCTTAGTTCCGCGCTTTGCTGCAAGGTCCACTTGACCACCGACACTTGGACAAGCGCCTGTGGTCAGGGATGCTGCAGTGCTTATCTTTAATGACAGGCAGGGTGAATGTGGTGGAGTCTGTTCCCCGGGTGCAAACTGGGGTGGCCTATCTCCTCTCCCAGGCCAAAATTCATGGCAGGAGTAGACTGAAACCCTACGACGCTGCAACCTCCACCACAGCTACTAGCGGCAAACGCTAAAACACTGGTGTGGGGAGACGTCAGCAGGCGGTGCTGAAGCTCATCAGCTTGGGGGACAGACAGCACAGTGCCTCCGAGGTCAGGGATGCCATCCTGGCTGAGATGGCATTTTTTTTTCCCTGCTACACCTGGGGCCTGGCATTTTTACGCCTGTGATAATGGCTGGAACCTGGTAGCGGCTCTGGAGCTTGCCAGCCTCCAACACGTTCCATGTTTGGCCCACGTCTAACCTAGTGGTGCAAAGTTTTTTAAAAACATACCCAAATGTACCGAAGCTACTGTTGAAAATGCGGCGCTTGTGCGCCCACTTTTGCAAGTGCACAGGAGTCGCTGCTAGCCTAAAAACACTCTAGCAAGGCCTACATCTGTCCAAACACAGGCTGTTGTCCGTCATTCACACACGCTGAAACCCTACAATACCATATCTTGAGCAGGGTGTGTGAGCTGCACAGACCTTTGATGGAGTTCCATCTACAAAACCCAAGGGTTCCTCAAAGTCAGCAACCAAAGTTTCTGCACCATGAGTTTCCAGGGGTGGCAGAGTTATGGCTAGGGGAAGAGGCATGGATAGGGATGATGTCTAGGGGCAAAAGCAGTGTGGATGTGGAGGCAAGCTAAGCAGGAAAAACTGGGGGTACAAGCTAAGGCATGGACTGGGGTGATGTCTAGGGGCAAAAGCAGTGTGGATGTGGAGGCAAGCTAAGCAGGAAAAACTGGGGATACAAGCTAAGGCATGGACTGGGGTGATGTCTAGGGGCAAAAGCAGTGTGGATGTGGAGGCAAGCTAAGCAGGAAAAACTGGGGGTACAAGCTAAGGCATGGACTGGGGTGATGTCTTAGGGCAAAAGCAGTGTGGATGTGGAGGCAAGCTAAGCAGGAAAAACTGGGGGTACAAGCTAAGGCATGGACTGGGGTGATGTCTAGGGGCAAAAGCAGTGTGGATGTGGAGGCAAGCTAAGCAGGAAAAACTGGGGGTACAAGCTAAGGCATGGACTGGGGTGATGTCTAGGGGCAAAAGCAGTGTGGATGTGGAGGCAAGCAAAGCAGGGAAAATGGTGGCTAGAGGCAAAGGGATGTCCATAGGCAGCAAGGGCAAAGATGCAAAACTCTCCCGTTTCAAGAATTTTCCTGACTTGTTTCCCCACAAAACATTCCTGGGAGGAGGGCTGAAACACCACCCTCCTCCTCCTCCGCTGTTAGATTGACCCCAGCTACGAGCTGAAAACGCTGCAACACTGGTGTGGGGAGACGTCAGCAGGCTGGGCTGAAGCTCATCAGCTTGGGAGACGGACAGCACACTGCCTCTGAGGTCAGGGATGCCATCCTGGATGAGATGGCAATTTGTTTATCCCCGCTGCCCCTGGGGCCAGGTTTTTTAGCTTGTTGGAGGGCTCTGGAGCTTGCCAGCCTCCAACACGTTCCATGCCTGGCCCACATGTTCAATGTAGTGGTGCAATGATTTTTAAAAACATACCCCAAATTAGCTGAGCTAAGGGTGAAAGTGCGGCACTTGGACACCCACTTTCCCAAGTCTACAGTACCTGGAGCTAGCCGCAATACACTCCAGCAAGGCCTACATCTGCCTGAAGCACCTACTGTTGTGCGAGGTCACCACACGCTCTAACCCTAGATACCGTATGTTCAGCAGGGTGTGTGAGCAGCAGAGACCTTTGATGGAGTACCAGCTACAAAACCCAAGGGTTCCTCAGAGTCAGCTCCCTCACTTTCTGCACCATGAGTTTCCATGGGTGGCAGACTTATGGCTAGAGGCACAGGCATGGATAGGGGTGATGTGTAGGGGCAAAAGCAGTGTGGATGTGGAGGCAAGCTAAGCAGCAAAAACTGGGGGTACAAGCAGCCGGTGACATCATCACTGACAAGCACAGCTGTCTGTCAGCTGACAGGCTGACTTTCACCAAAATGAACAGACAATGGATAGACTCATCATATACATGTCAGTTACATGACAAATTTAGTGCAATTTGCAAGTCCAAGATGGTTTGGAGATCTGCGGAGAGGAATCTCACCACCTCTTGCGGGTGCCATCATTTGGAAGGCAAGCCCTGGGCTCAGTGGGTGAGAGCAAGCGCAGGATAATCGTCGTTTGGCCTGGCGGCCACTGCCTCTTCCACTGTTGACAGGGCTGGCGCTGCAGTCCAGACCAGGAGCCAGGACACCTCCACATCTGCCTCTGACACTTTGGGGAGTTCACCCTTATCCTCACCTTTTCCTGCCATTTCTCCTTTTGCCCGCGCCATCATGCGCCTCTTCCCAGCAACTCCCCATCTCCCAAGCCTTTCATTTCATGCTAAAGTACAGCGCAACCCACCCACATGCCCAAGGCTTCAACGGCCTCATCTCAAGAAATCTGGCCCAGGAGATGTTGGAATCCCGGCTGGGGGACACTCTGCCCTTTTTGGGCAGAGTGTCTACTGCGCCACCGCACTGTGCCGTCCACACCAGCACTTTCCCCCAAACATGAGGCGGTCCCTAAATTCAGCGCTTAGCCCTAAAGTTCCATGTGACCAGTTACGAATGGACAAGTGCATGCGGACAGGGACGCTACCTTTCAATTTGGGCACAGTGGTTGAATGTAGTTGAGGCGTGGACCGGGTCGCAAAATGTGGTGGCCTGACTTGTCTCCCCACACAACATTCCTGGGAGGAGGGCTGAAACACCACCCTCCTCCGCTGTTAAATTGACCCCAGCTACGAGCTGGAAACGCTGCAACACTGGTGTGGGGAGACGTCAGCGGGCCGTGCTGAAGCTCATCAGCTTGGGGGCCAGACAGCACACTGCCTACAAAGTGAGTCATGCCATCCTCGATGAGACGGCAATGTGGTTTTTGCCACTGCACCTGGGCCCAGGCATGTTGTCATGTGTGATAATGGCCGTAACCTGGGATTGGCTCTGTAGCTTGGCAGCCTGCAACATATTCCATGCCTGGGCCACGTTTTTAACTCATTGCTGCTAATCTTTTGAAAAAGGTACCCCAATGTTCCTGAGCTACTGGTGAAAGTGTGGCGCTTGTGCGGATAGTTTTTAAAGTGTATAGTTGCCGCTGCTAGCCTCTATGCACTCCTACAACGCCTGTACCTGCTGGAACAACGGCTGTTGTGCGACGTCTCCACACTGCTGGCACTAAACATATCATGTGTTGAGCAGAGTGTGTGAGCAGCACAGACCTTTGATGTAGTTCCAACTCCAAAACCCTCGGGTTCGTCAAAGTCAACTCCCTCAGTTGCTCAACCATGAGTGGCCATGGGTGGCAGACTTATGTGAAATCCCATCCCATCCATTGCACTGGACACGAAACATTAGCATGCGCTCAGCACAACTTCGGATATGGCAGATGCGTTAAGCAGGGTGCAGGGTACAACACAGACCAGGCCCGAGCACCAGGAACAGGTGTTAGAAATACTGCAGCATCTGCCATTTCCTTCCAATTTTGGGGTTTTGGACCCGCCACCGACTTGTCTGGACCTAAGTGGGGATCATGAGACACAGTTGCCATCAAGGCAAGCTGTGGTCATGTGCGGTTTGCAGTAAGGGGGCAGTGCGCAATTGGAAGAGGAGTTGGTGGATGACGAGGCCACCGACCCCACATGGACAGGGGTGATGTCTAGGGGCTAAAGCAGTGTAGATGTAGAGGGAAGCTAAATCAACAAAAAACCTGGGTAGAAGCAAAGGCATAAACTGGGGTGATGTTTAGGGGTGAAAGCAGAGTAGATGTGGAGGGAAGCTAAGCAGCAAAAACAGTGGGTAGAAGCAAAGGCATGCAAAACTCTACCCTGTTGGAAGACTTATTCCTAGGTCTGGAACACGTTAATGGCCCCCCTGGACAAATTACTGCCACTCAGGGGCCTAGTGTCACCAGGAGGGACAAGTATAGGCGCATGTTGTGGGAATACCTGGCCGACACCAGCTCTGTCCTCTCCGATCCCTCTGTGCTCTACAGCCTAAACTTATTTTCTCATCTTTTTTTCTGAACTGCACATCTCTTGCCTGCTTCCTTTGGGATCTTAGAAATGGTGGTCCACTTCCACAGATGGTAACTTCAATAGACAGTGTAACGGGAGTAGCTGAGGGATCGCTGTCTTAACCACTTTTTGGCACAAAATTAACTTCCAAAGCCAAATATGGTGCAAGTATATGATGCAAGGACACCTACACACCTATCTCTGACACATTGGGGAGTTCACCCTCATGCGCCCTTTTGGCCTGCACCATCATGCGCCTCTTCCCAGCCACTCCACATTTCCCAAGCTTTTCATTGCAGGCAGAAGTACAATACAACCCACCCCCATGCCCAAGCCTGTAACAGCCTCATCGATAAACTGCTGGCCCTGGAGATGTTGGTGTTTGTTTATGCTTCTGGAGACCCAGGCCTTCCGTCAGCAGATGGCAGCTGGGGCACCTCCCTATGCTGGGCCTAGCCGTTACTACTTCTCTTGGTGTGCTGTCTCTGCCTTGCGCCTGCATGTGTCCCATAACATCAGTCGGGCCCAGAGCTCTGCGCTTTGCTGCAAGGTCCACTTGACCACCGACACATGGACAAGCGCCTGTGGTCAGGGATGCTGCAGTGCTTATCTTTAATGACAGGCAGGGTGAATGTGGTGGAGTCTGTTCCCCGGGTGCAAACTGGGGTGGCCTATCTCCTCTCCCAGGCCAAAATTCATGGCAGGAGTAGACTGAAACCCTACGAAGCTGCAACCTCCACCCCAGCTACTAGCGGAAAACACTGTAACACTGGCATGGGGAGATGTCAGTAGGCCGTGCTGAAACTGATCAGCTTGGGGGACAGACAGCACAGTGCCTCCGAGGTCAGGGATGCCATCCTGGCTGAGATGGCATTTTTTTTTCCCTGCTACACCTGGGGCCTGGCATTTTTGCGCCTGTGATAATGGCTGGAACCTGGTAGCAGATCTGGAGCTTGCCAGACTCAAACACGGTCCACGCATGGCCCACGTTTTCCAACTTGTTGGTGCCATGTTTCTTTGAAACCTACACCATTGTGCCTGATATACAGGTCAAAGTGGGGCCATTTTCGTAAGTGAGAACTAGCCTCTGCTAGGCAGAAAACATTCAGAGCACACTCCTCTCATCTTCGCACCGTTGGCTGGCGGAGGAAGACGAGGGGGTTGGAGTGGCATCTGATGTCCCTATCCCACACGAGGCTAGAGGGTGCACTTCAGTGCATCCCATTGCTTCACCACAAATGGTGTGAAGGGGAGTGGAAAATGGAGGAAATGGAGAGTGACCCTTACAGTTGGGGCCAGCAAAGGCATGCCAAGTAACACACTGGCACACATGGCTGACTTCATCTTGGGTTGCTTTTCAACACATATTTCACATCATGAAGAACAAATAATACTGGATTTTTTCAAGCCTCGAACCCCGGTCTAGGTCTAATGTCTGTTCCTTTCTTATATTAGGGGAGAGGGAAAAAAAATTACTTCAGTGATACGTTTAGCGTACATAGACTGACTATTAATGTGTATCCCACTTAGTGTTGTTAGGGTTACACACCGTCACAACCTGGCTAAAGCTTCTATAGCTGTTAATAAAGTCAACATAACTTTACGGTATCCAAAAAGACAGCTGGTACCGACAGAGAGCAAGACAAATGTCACCCAAAGCTGTGAGCTCTGAACACCCACAGTGACTTTGGCGTCATCATCATTATAAGGGAGCGGGTGGTAATAAATAACTTGGCAGTGCCTAAAACCCAAAAAGCTTATACAACTATATTTACATTAAGATACACAAATGAAACTTTTCAGTAGCATGTCATGAGACAAGCTGATAAGCTCTTCCTTTGTGCAGTGCTATTTGAAAGTTAAACGCTGCCTTTATTTTAATTCTGGAGAAGGTGCAGACATTAGATTTAGAACATGTTGTCTTCATTGTCCAAATCCTCTATATAGGTAACGTGTTTTTCGGGCCGAGCTGTCTGGGAACGAGCTGGTGCAGCACTGACAACCTGGGTGAATATGGCAAGAGCCTGAGATGTAGGGTGAATGAATCCCCAAATTATTTGTGGAATTCCCAGTGAGACAATGGCACTGTATACCAGTATTAAAAATTGTGGGTGCACATAACCCCCATATATTCTTTGAATTCCCAGTGAGACAATGGCACTGTATACCAGTATTAAAAATTGTGGGTGCACATAACCCCCATATATTCTTTGAATTCCCAGTGAGACAAAGGAACTGTATAGCAGTATTAAAAATTGTGGGTGCACATAACCCCAATATATTCTTTGAATTCCCAGTCAGACAATGGCACTGTATACCAGTATTAAAAATTGTGGGTGCACATAACCCCCATATATTCTTTGAATTCCCAGTGAGACAAAGGAACTGTATAGCAGTATTAAAAATTGTGGGTGCACGTAACCCCCATATATTCTTTGAATTCCCAGTCAGACAATGGCACTGTATACCAGTAGTAAAAATTGTGGGTGCACATAACCCCAATATATTCTTTGAATTCCCAGTCAGACAATGGCACTGTATACCAGTAGTAAAAATTGTGGGTGCACATAACCCCCATATATTCTTTGAATTCCCAGTGAGACAAAGGAACTGTATAGCAGTATTAAAAATTGTGGGTGCACGTAACCCCCATATATTCTTTGAATTCCCAGTCAGACAATGGCACTGTATACCAGTAGTAAAAATTGTGGGTGCACATAACCCCAATATATTCTTTGAATTCCCAGTCAGACAATGGCACTGTATACCAGTAGTAAAAATTGTGGGTGCACATAACCCCCATATATTCTTTGAATTCCCAGTGAGACAAAGGAACTGTATAGCAGTATTAAAAATTGTGGGTGCACGTAACCCCCATATATTCTTTGAATTCCCAGTCAGACAATGGCACTGTATACCAGTAGTAAAAATTGTGGGTGCACATAACCCCAATATATTCTTTGAATTCCCAGTCAGACAATGGCACTGTATACCAGTAGTAAAAATTGTGGGTGCACATAACCCCCATATATTCTTTGAATTCCCAGTGAGACAAAGGAACTGTATAGCAGTATTAAAAATTGTGGGTGCACGTAACCCCCATATATTCTTTGAATTCCCAGTCAGACAATGGCACTGTATACCAGTAGTAAAAATTGTGGGTGCACATAACCCCCATATATTCTTTGAATTCCCAGTCAGACAATGGCACTATATACCAGTAGTAAAAATTGTGGGTGCACATAACCCCAATATATTCTTTGAATTCCCAGTCAGACAATGGCACTGTATACCAGTAGTAAAAATTGTGGGTGCACATAACCCCCATATATTCTTTGAATTCCCAGTGAGACAAAGGAACTGTATAGCAGTATTAAAAATTGTGGGTGCACGTAACCCCCATATATTCTTTGAATTCCCAGTCAGACAATGGCACTGTATACCAGTATTAAAAATTGTGGGTGCACATAACCCCCATATATTCTTTGAATTCCCAGTCAGACAATGGCACTATATACCAGTAGTAAAAATTGTGGGTGCACATAACCCCAATATATTCTTTGAATTCCCAGTCAGACAATGGCACTGTATACCAGTATTAAAAATTGTGGGTGCACATAACCCCCATATATTCTTTGAATTCCCAGTCAGACAATGGCACTATATACCAGTAGTAAAAATTGTGGGTGCACATAACCCCAATATATTCTTTGAATTCCCAGTCAGACAATGGCACTGTATACCAGTAGTAAAAATTGTGGGTGCACATAACCCCCATATATTCTTTGAATTCCCAGTCAGACAATGGCACTATATACCAGTAGTAAAAATTGTGGGTGCACATAACCCCAATATATTCTTTGAATTCCCAGTCAGACAATGGCACTGTATACCAGTATTAAAAATTGTGGGTGCACATAACCCCCATATATTCTTTGAATTCCCAGTCAGACAATGGCACTGTATACCAGTATTAAAAATTGTGGGTGTACATAACCCCCATATATTCTTTGAATTCCCAGTCAGACAATGGCACTGTATACCAGTATTAAAAATTGTGGGTGCACATAACCCCCATATATTCTTTGAATTCCCAGTGAGACAAAGGAACTGTATAGCAGTATTAAAAATTGTGGGTGCACGTAACCCCCATATATTCTTTGAATTCCCAGTCAGACAATGGCACTGTATACCAGTAGTAAAAATTGTGGGTGCACATAACCCCCATATATTCTTTGAATTCCCAGTCAGACAATGGCACTATATACCAGTAGTAAAAATTGTGGGTGCACATAACCCCAATATATTCTTTGAATTCCCAGTCAGACAATGGCACTGTATACCAGTAGTAAAAATTGTGGGTGCACATAACCCCCATATATTCTTTGAATTCCCAGTGAGACAAAGGAACTGTATAGCAGTATTAAAAATTGTGGGTGCACGTAACCCCCATATATTCTTTGAATTCCCAGTCAGACAATGGCACTGTATACCAGTATTAAAAATTGTGGGTGCACATAACCCCCATATATTCTTTGAATTCCCAGTCAGACAATGGCACTATATACCAGTAGTAAAAATTGTGGGTGCACATAACCCCAATATATTCTTTGAATTCCCAGTCAGACAATGGCACTGTATACCAGTATTAAAAATTGTGGGTGCACATAACCCCCATATATTCTTTGAATTCCCAGTCAGACAATGGCACTATATACCAGTAGTAAAAATTGTGGGTGCACATAACCCCAATATATTCTTTGAATTCCCAGTCAGACAATGGCACTGTATACCAGTATTAAAAATTGTGGGTGCACATAACCCCCATATATTCTTTGAATTCCCAGTCAGACAATGGCACTATATACCAGTAGTAAAAATTGTGGGTGCACATAACCCCAATATATTCTTTGAATTCCCAGTCAGACAATGGCACTGTATACCAGTATTAAAAATTGTGGGTGCACATAACCCCCATATATTCTTTGAATTCCCAGTCAGACAATGGCACTGTATACCAGTATTAAAAATTGTGGGTGCACATAACCCCCATATATTCTTTGAATTCCCAGTCAGACAATGGCACTGTATACCAGTATTAAAAATTGTGGGTGCACATAACCCCCATATATTCTTTGAATTCCCAGTGAGACAAAGGAACTGTATAGCAGTATTAAAAATTGTGGGTGCACGTAACCCCCATATATTCTTTGAATTCCCAGTCAGACAATGGCACTGTATACCAGTATTAAAAATTGTGGGTGCACATAACCCCCATATATTCTTTGAATTCCCAGTGAGACAATGGAACTGTATAGCAGTAGCAAAAATTGTGGGTGCACGTAACCCCCATATATTCTTTGAATTCCCAGTCAGACAATGGCACTATATACCAGTATTAAAAATTGTGGGTGCACATAACCCCAATATATTCTTTGAATTCCCAGTCAGACAATGGCACTGTATACCAGTATTAAAAATTGTGGGTGCACATAACCCCCATATATTCTTTGAATTCCCAGTGAGACAAAGGAACTGTATAGCAGTATTAAAAATTGTGGGTGCACGTAACCCCCATATATTCTTTGAATTCCCAGTCAGACAATGGCACTGTATACCAGTATTAAAAATTGTGGGTGCACGTCACCCCAATATATTCTTTGAATTCCCAGTCAGACAATGGCACTGTATACCAGTAGTAAAAATTGTGGGTGCACATAACCCCCATATATTCTTTGAATTCCCAGTCAGACAATGGCACTGTATACCAGTATTAAAAATTGTGGGTGCACATAACCCCCATATATTCTTTGAATTCCCAGTCAGACAATGGCACTGTATACCAGTATTAAAAATTGTGGGTGCACATAACCCCCATATATTCTTTGAATTCCCAGTCAGACAATGGCACTGTATACCAGTATTAAAAATCGTGGGTGCACATAACCCCCATATATTCTTTGAATTCCCAGTGAGACAAAGGAACTGTATAGCAGTATTAAAAATTGTGGGTGCACGTAACCCCCATATATTCTTTGAATTCCCAGTCAGACAATGGCACTGTATACCAGTATTAAAAATTGTGGGTGCACATAACCCCCATATATTCTTTGAATTCCCAGTGAGACAAAGGAACTGTATAGCAGTATTAAAAATTGTGGGTGCACGTAACCCCCATATATTCTTTGAATTCCCAGTCAGACAATGGCACTGTATACCAGTATTAAAAATTGTGGGTGCACATAACCCCCATATATTCTTTGAATTCCCAGTGAGACAATGGAACTGTATAGCAGTAGCAAAAATTGTGGGTGCACGTAACCCCCATATATTCTTTGAATTCCCAGTCAGACAATGGCACTGTATACCAGTATTAAAAATTGTGGGTGCACATAACCCCCATATATTCTTTGAATTCCCAGTGAGACAATGGAACTGTATAGCAGTATTAAAAATTGTGGGTGCACGTAACCCCCATATATTCTTTGAATTCCCAGTCAGACAATGGCACTGTATACCAGTAGTAAAAATTGTGGGTGCACGTAACCCCCATATATTCTTTGAATTCCCAGTCAGACAATGGCACTATATACCAGTATTAAAAATTGTGGGTGCACATAACCCCCATATATTCTTTGAATTCCCAGTCAGACAATGGCACTGTATACCAGTAGTAAAAATTGTGGGTGCACATAACCCCCATATATTCTTTGAATTCCCAGTGAGACAATGGCACTGTATACCAGTAGTAAAAATTGTGGGTGCACGTAACCCCCATATATTCTTTGAATTCCCAGTCAGACAATGGCACTATATACCAGTATTAAAAATTGTGGGTGCACATAACCCCCATATATTCTTTGAATTCCCAGTCAGACAATGGCACTGTATACCAGTAGTAAAAATTGTGGGTGCACATAACCCCCATATATTCTTTGAATTCCCAGTCAGACAATGGCACTGTATAGCAGTATTAAAAATTGTGGGTGCACGTAACCCCCATATATTCTTTGAATTCCCAGTCAGACAATGGCACTGTATACCAGTATTAAAAATTGTGGGTGCACATAACCCCCATATATTCTTTGAATTCCCAGTGAGACAATGGCACTGTATAGCAGTAGCAAAAATTGTGGGTGCACGTCACCCCAATATATTCTTTGAATTCCCAGTCAGACAATGGCACTATATACCAGTAGCAAAAATTGTGGGTGTATATAGCCCCAATTCTATTGCTAGGGGACTTGCAGGGTATTTCTGAGGTGAAGGTGGGGGGGCACACCGTTGGAACGGGGATTTGGGGTGTATATATGGGGTATACGGGAATACACTGTCAGTGTGTTCCATTCAGGATCCTGGGAAAGCTGGGTTGCGGCGATTGAGCCCGTCAGTGCCACGTTACACTGACAAGCTTCTCCCTGGAATTGAAGTTATATGTAAGCCCAATATATTCTTTGAATTCCCAGTGAGACAATGGCACTATATGGCAGTAGCAAAAATAGTGGGTGTATATAGCCCCAATCCTATTGCTAGGGGACTTGCAGGGTATTTCTGGGGTGAAGGTGGGGGGGCACACCGTTGGAACGGGTATCGGGGGTATATATCGGGTATACGGGAATACACTGACAGTGTATTCCATTCAGGATCCTGGGAAAGCTGGGTTGCGGCGATTGAGCCCGTCAGTGCCACGTTACACTGACAAGCTTCTCCCTGGAATTTAGCTCTTATAAGAGCTGTTGTGGTTGTCTTCTCCTTCCTATCCTAGCCTGTCCCTGCCTACCCAGAATCTAACCCCTAGCTAACTGGACGGAAACCTCCGTCCTCGGTGAATTGCAAGCTCAGAATGACGCGAAGCTGGGCGGCGCTGTTCTTTTAAATTAGAGGTCACATGTTTTCGGCAGCCAATGGGTTTTGCCTACTTTTTTCAACGTCACCGGTGTCGTAGTTCCTGTCCCACCTACCCTGTGCTGTTATTGGAGCAAAAAAGGCGCCAGGGAAGGTGGGAGGGGAATCGAGTAATGGCGCACTTTACCACGCGGTGTTCGATTCGATTCGAACATGCCGAACAGCCTAATATCCGATCGAACATGAGTTCGATAGAACACTGTTCGCTCATCTCTATTAAGAACATATTGCGATAAATGTTCTTTAAATGATGCTCATACCAGTACACATGGGAAGTTGGCGATATTTACACGGAAGGTACTTTAATGGGGTTTCCTGAGCTGGGGGCCAGTTTTGATACTGATGTCCAATCTGATAGATTTCCTCTAACCTTGCCGGTAGATTACACCACATTAGAGAAACTCACCCATCTGTTCCACGATCTCTGGTGGAAAGACCCTTGAAGCAAAGGCTCGTCTGAAGATATCAGAGAACTCCTTGTCCAGACCACCAATCCCCATCTTCTCAAAGTTCCAGTCGGGGTTGATGATGGACTGGCGATCCTGCTTGGTCTTTGATTTGCCTACATGTGTAAAATTGAAGACATAAATAATTAGTATCATCCACAAAGCAATCAGAAAAGCAGACTCTTCTAGAAATCTTCATCTTACACAGGACAGTATCCTCCAGGGGATCAATATAGTCAATCCATCTCAGGTCCTAACTTTGCAATATAAAAATCAATAAACTTCCTCTCTTCTCCATTTCAGGGAGTATTTTCTGTCCAGGTCACCAGATATCCACCAACCTATGACTTCTCTGTTCCTAGCTCTGGAATCAATGGGATAATCCAATAATTAAGCTAACACGATGCAATGAAAGTAGTATTCCCATCTCCAGGATCATATAAAGCTAACTGAAGTGTTTTAACCAGCCCATTGCTTTCTCCATCTTGCTGTTTGCCAGATACAGCTAAATATGTATCCACAGAGTTTACTGCTTGTTATTTAGGTTACAGATCACCTCTATATCTAGCTTTAGTTGGTTGACTGCTCCCAGCCACCTATATATTCTTCTTTCCCTTGCTCTCCATATTGCTTTCAGCTGCTGAGCCCTGATAACTGCTAGTAAAGTTTCCTCATCAGTCTCTGGTATCTTTGTATGTAAATCCAGGGACAACTGCAATGTAGAAACTGGTAGGGAAGAAACGGTTGGACTGAGCTGTACATTGGGAGGTGGAGGGGAGATAAGAAAACCCCTTTAACTGGGGTTAATGTGTAGTTCCTACAGATAGTACAGGCCAGTTACACTGTAAACTCAGTATGCAATTATTTGGGATTTCTGCTAATCCGACAACATAAAGGCCAGTATTGACGAAGCAAAATATCACTTAATCATTCATCATTATCAGGTTGAAACATTGAAGTATAAAGGCGAGGTCTCTAGATACAGTTCTGTGTAAGTAAAATACAGTGTGTGGTATATATTTTTGGGAGGTGGGGGCGTTTAAAGGAGCCCGTCACCGTATTTAACTCAAGCCAGAAAACCAGCGCAAGTCACAACAAAAATCTATGTTAGAAATCTATGATGTAAATAATAAATCTGCCACCCCCTGCAGGAAAACTGGTTTATAAGGGCAGAAATAGGCAATTCTTTCAGATAACAAATAATACAAACCTTCTTAGAAATTGCCTTTACTAATCGCATATGCAATCCTTGTTTGAGGTAGGTGGGTATCTATTTACTAGCTAGAATGCCATTTATTTTCATGGAGCTATTCCTTTATTATGTCTAATTCTGGGAAAGCTGAGTAACCCCATCTCCTCCCCCTAGCCTCACATCACTGCATATACTATAGCTCATTATTACTCATTTTTTTTATGAAGCAGGAGGGGGGGACCTTTCCATCAGTTAAAAAGAAAAATTGGCAATTGTCAGTGTGATACCCTGCCCTCCTGTGGTTCTGTGCAGTATATCTACTGTATGTTACTACTGCCACCTAATGGTAAACTGAAGAAAACTGAAGAAAAATGGATAAAGACAAGTTTACTTACAACGCACCAGGAAAGATTTAGCATGAGAGTAATTTTAAAAAGTTAGCTTGCAGGTTTATAGGGACTTTTTACCCTGCAATGAATCTATTTTGTTAGTCAGGAGACAAAGTATCCTCTGACAATAGGAATTCTACAGTATACAAAAACACATCTACATAACAGCTGACAAGCCCTGGTAATATAACATCTATGACATCTTATAAAGTGACTGTAGGACTTCACCTGCAAAGTTCTAACACACTTTCTCAATAAAGTTCCCTCATCCTGACAAGGTGATAAGTCTCGACTACTGACTTTTCCAAATTCTATTACTTAGAAGATTTTAGAAACACAATCCATATAATCTAAGAAGTGATAGTACAAGAATAACTCACCAGTGAGGTTTAGTGAGGAGTTGTCGGCCTTCTCAAACACCACCTGACTGTTCCCTACAACCAGACCGGCCTCAATCTGCAGAAGAGAGATGAACATTTGGAGGAAGCTTTGGGGAATATATAAGATCAGCAGCTACGACGACTCAAAATAAATAGAACATGTGTGTGATAGTAAATATGACAGTAGAGATAAAAAGCTATCAGGCAGCCATGGCAAAGTTTATTCAGGAGAGAAAGGCAGTTGTCATTGACTTCTCATTCAACAGTAGCCAGGTAAAATTTGGAACGGTAGAATACCTGTTGATATACCAAACATATATTTGGGAAACACGATTGGTATGGTATGAGGGTGCAGGGCACAGAACGGTTTCTCTAACTTATACAGATTATCTGTAGCCACCAATGTATCTAATACTAGCTACATAAATCCGCATCAATAGCTCTCTCACTGGTGGATATATGCAGCATGATTTATTAAAAAACAAAACAAAAAAACCCCTCAGTCTGCATTATACAAATTAGGAAATAATTCAGCACAAAATTTTAGAGCAATGACAGATAGACTGGTGAGTGTGTGGGATAGAAACATTAGAATGTGAGCTTATGTGGGGACAAGAGTACATATGACATTAGTACATGAGGTTCGGCATCTCAGAGTCACTTCTAGCTTAAATATAACCTTTGAGATATGCAAGAACTACCTTCTGTTTCTTTCCACTAGACTGCTCCCCCTTCAAGATGCTAGGGTCCATTGCCTCAATGTCTTTTACTACCAATCCAAAGAGCTTCTCATTGAAGGTGAACACCAGCTGCAGAAAAGACATTCAACACAGGAGAAATAAATGGAAGAATACGATCAGGTATAGACATTGTATAAAATTAGAAAAACTACCCAAAACAGGACAAATACTTCCCGACAAGAGCAGGCTAAAATAGAAATATAATATAGAAGTGTCAGGGATGCATCCCATATACAAGCAGTAGGAGCACATAAAGGTTGCTAGACTTTTTTTTTTTTTTTAAACTTTTAAATGGTCTGTCTCATCACAACCATTGCCATGTGTCCTATCAGGGCATAGAGATGAAACTGTAGGACTGCTCTGTTCGGGATCCTCCTCCGTTAGAGGAAAGGCATAAACTCAGAGCAGCTCCCACTTTGGCAGACTCAGCCTGATCATATATTACATTATTGCCAATTCCTCATGATGGCCAGCATGTAATACTATCATTCAGCTGCAGTGTCCATTGTCAGGTTAAATTATGTGCTTCCTTGTAGTAGGCAACCTGACCGCCTGCTCTCTTCTGCCATCACTTTTATTGGGACATGCAGCCGCAGTCATAATTGGAGGCCATTTTTAATAATGTGGAAGGTTCTTAGGAGAGACATGACTTACCTGCTGCCCAACAGAGAAGGCTTGGTTATTAAACTGCTGGATAAACTCTCCAGCCATCCTGTCTGTATCATAAGGGTTGGAGTCAACACTCTTCTTCTGCAGGAAGTCTATCTCAATGGTCATGACTCCAATGCACTGCTTGGTCTTGTCAAAGCTGTATATCGCAACTACAAAAATGAAAGAAAAAAACGTGGTTACAGAATATGAGGATTAATTCCGTACTAAAAACTAATCATATGATTTACACTTTACAATGTAAAGATCCATAAAACTATAGGAATAGGCAACAGCCTGGTCACTTTACCCATAATACTCGATTACAGCATATTTGGAAACTAAGAGAACAATGCCATCTAGTGGTGTAAAATCCAGTTGCAGGTAAACATTTACAATATGCCCTGCCATGGTTATACCATAGTTACAGGAGCCAGAGTAGTAATACCCTTATGGCTTATGGATAAGTCTTTAAGGTTTGATTTGTATGGGTCCAATCCTAAGAACCTTTCGGAATGACAAAATAATGGGGGTGCTTAGACATTAATGGCTATTGAAATATATGTCTTAGCAGTTGCCCGAGATGGCTGTACCTAGAAACTGTCTTACTGGGTTATTTTTTTCTACAGAAGTGAATGGAACTTGTGGAAACAGGAGAATAGCACAGCAAGCAATGCGGTTTCCTTAACTCAGACGTTTCCATAAGTCATTAACTATATGGGAGTGACAGAATTGTGTAGAACAGCCTGCTCGACTTTCCATGCACCTAGCCTCATAAAAGAGAAGTGAAATTAACCATGAACGCTGAGATAGGAACACCCCTCTATCAGAATATGGCTGAGCTTCAGCGCCATGTACAGCTTGTACATATGGACAAGGTGCTGCTCCTGTGTAGGAAAAAAGGGCCCCTTTATTTTGTTGATAAGTAAGGGTCCCATAGGATGAACCCCCAAAGACCAAACATTAACAGCCTGTACTTCATACTAAAGATTTACTGCCAGAATGTAGAAGAAACTGTACTGTATACAGCTACCCAATATTCTGGTATATATAGAGCAATCGTAATGCCTGCTAAGTTAAAGGCTTTTGATATTGATGACCTATGCTTAGGAAAAGTCATCAATATCAGGTCAGTGGGGATTCAGCACCCAGCTGTACCAGTAGCAGATATCTCTATATACTGCTCATCACACTATAGCAGCTCAGATCTGCAACTACTCGGCACAGTCACTATAATGTGTACACAGCCTCTGACACCAACAGCGGATCGATGGGGGTGCTGGGTGTCATAGCCCCACCAATCTGATATTGAAGCATTATCCTAAAGACAGCTCATCAATATTAAAAGCCTGGAAAATCTCTTTAACCATGAAAGCACACATTATTTATGTCAAGCCTCTCTCGTATATTTGAGTAATAGAATGGGGATTTATGTCATGTACACAGTCTTACAACATAACATGCATTTTTATGTATTAATGTTTCATATAAACTGTGACTATATGTCAAGAAACTGCAGTATAAGAGACGTAATAAAAAGTAATACTAAGACAGTTTATGGACAATCCCTCTTTGTGAGAAGTGTCCTCCAAACATCACTATGAACTGGCTGCTGGCTTTCTCCTATAGGGGTACTTTACAAAAACTGTTCAGATCACCACAGGAGACATAAAATTCTATAGATAAATAGGCTGTACATGTATTGCAAGGACATTGTGGGTCCTCTGAAGTATGGGGTGCTCCTTGACGCTTCTCCCAGGTCTAGTTGATGGATGAGATTCCCGCGTGATGTGCGTCCTCCTCTATTGATGGGTTTTCTAACCAGACAACTCGTGAATCTAATTTATCCTGTCTGTGGTTCTCATTGAAGCCTCTTTATTGCTGTACTATAAAACCTCTAAATGCATCCAGAAGATCATTATCACAATTAGCCAAATGGCTTTACAGAGCAATGATTTCACACAGGGGCCTTTACACACAGCAAAAGCACATTACAGTCCTGCTCTGTGCCAGGTGCTGATCCATTTATTATAACTTTACTTCAATGCCAAAGCAAGTAAAACACCTGGGGGAGAGCAATGCAAGGAATACACTTCACTACCCGATCTGCTCCATAATCACAGAAGAACCAGGGACTTAATGGGGGGTGTCCCAGGATTCAGTATTTGGCAAGCATGCATACATACATACATACATTTTTCAATTAGATTGTTTCAGAAAACAAGCTTCTGTATCTACTTATACACACATGGACAAAATTGTTGTTACCCCTCGTTTAATGAAAGAAAAAACCCACAATGTCACAGAAATAACCTGAATCTGACAAAAGTAATAATAAATAAAAATTCTACGAAAACAAATGAAAGTCAGACATTGCTTTTGGCTTCAACAGAATTTAAAAAAAATAAAAATAAAATAAAACTCATGAAACAGGCCTGGACAGAAATGATGGTTCCCTTAAAGAGGACCTTTCTTCAGATTGGGCACAAGCAGTTCCATATACTGCTGGAAAGCCAACAGTGCGATGAATTCAGCGCACTATCGGATTTCCCGATCTGTGCCCCGGGTGAAGAGCCATCGGTCCCGGTACCGTAGCGCTTTACAGTCAGAAGGGCGTTCCTGACAGTCAGCCAGGAACGTCCTTCTCCACAGCAGCGCCTATCGCTCTGTAGAGTGTGAGCGGGGAGTAACGCCTCCTCCCTTTGCTCACACAGCTCGTCCATAGACGAGTATTATCAGGAGGAGAGGGGGTGTTCCTCCTCGCTCACACTGTACAGCGCGATAGGCGCTGCTGTGGAGAAGGACGTTCCTGGCTGACTGTCAGAAACACCCTTCTGACTGTAAAGCGCTACGGCTTTCCAGCAGTATATGGAACTGCCTGTGCCCAATCTGATGATACTCTTTAACTTAAATTTTGTTGCACAACCTTTTGGGGCAATCACTGCAATCACACGATTCCTGTAACTGTCAATGAGACTTCTGCACCTCTCAGCAGGTATTTTGGCCCACTCCTCATGAGCAAACTGCTCCAGTTGTCTCGGGTATGAAGGGTGCCTTTTCCAGACGGCATGTTTCAGCTCTTTCCAAAGCTGCTCAATAAGATTTAGGTCAGGGATCATAGAAGGCCACTTCAGAATAGTCCAATGTTTTCCTCTTTTGCCATTCTTGGGTGTTTTTAGCTGTGAGTTTTGGGTCATTAGCCTATTGCAAGACCCATGACCTGTGACTGAGACCAAGCTTTCTGACACTGGGCAGCACATTTCTCTCTAGAATCCCTTGATAGTCTTGAGATTTCATTGTACCCTGCACAGACTCAAGACACCCTATGCCACATGCAGCAAAGCAGCACCAGAACATAACAGAGTCTCCTCCATGTTTCACAGTAGGGACAGTATTCTTTTCAAGATAGGCTTCATTTTTCTTTCAAAAACGAGGGGTACCAACAATTTTGTCCATGTGTGTCTTGCTGTTAGATACTCATTCATGATGTCCACCTAATATGTTGAGTACTGGTGGTCACACATGCTCAGCAGTTTAGTTTAGGTGCATGGCTCCTTTTGTACAGGCGCAGCAGAGCAAGTCCAGGTATTGTGCAGGTCAGGAGAAGAGATGAATAAAAGAGGACCGGACAGGAGGATATTCTGAGAGGGAATTGAAAGCCACCAGGGGGCTCTATAACAACATGCAGGTGCAGGAGCATTTTTACTAAACAATTCCAAATGAAGAATTGTTGTTATTTTGCTTGATCTAACAGAGAAAGATAATATTTCATTTAAAAAGTGGTACTCAAGCTGCAATAAAGGAAATACGGTGAGACATAACCTTCCACAATAACCTACAATAGCAGAAGTTTCTATAAAGTGCTAGTGCATGGCCCAAAATACCAAATGGGCATTAAAGAGTATGAACACTAAACAGATTACATACAAAATGTCTCCAAACAAAAAATGTTTAATAACATTGCTAAGTAAGCAAATGTTGAGGCCAAATCCATCTCAACATCAGACTGTGAAGCTAACGTTTTACATCAGAGCAGCGTTCATAATTCCACAAGCTTTAGAGCTGAATTCTCCCAGCTTTCCTTGTTTTTCCAGTGCCTGCACGGAGCTTGTGCTGAAATTACTAGTGTGAGAAGAGATGCCTCTATGCAAGGCGCTATACAGTAACCTGACGTAGTGAGAACCGTATGACTACATTATAAGGGCTCAGCTAAGCTGTTTGGGGTCGACAAATATTCTGAGCTTCTTATGTAATCAACTGGAAGAATTGTATACATGGCCCTGGGGTATAATACAGGTTGTATTCCAGGGTCAGTCCAGAATAAGTAATGTAATGTATTTACACCTGGGGGTTTTCTACAACTGCATTCAGTCTAGGCAACACTAAGGATGCTTTCTAAATAATTATACTAGATAAAGATACTTAATAAGGTACTAGACAAGATCTTCATATTCCAATGGCCAATATTACACACTAGAAAAGGCTAGAGGGGCACTGAGCCTTGGGTCATGCAATATCAGGATGAATGATTTAGGAAATCAGTGCACGCTGTACGCCACCCTCTAGAGGGCAGCATCCTTAACATCATGAACGACTCAGTTATAAAGTCTTTTAATCATGATGTGGATTTAATTGCCAAATTAGTATTTCTATTCCAAAATGAACAGATTCCCAGCTATGGACAGCGCTGTTTCGGCCTATTGGGCCTCCTCAGCATAGCGCAGGGATACTGATTTGGCAGAGTGAGAGACTATAGACCAGGGTCAGGGGATAATCGTACACATCAGGGAGAGTGTGTGCCTACATAGGCTGTAAGTTATACACAATGTCATAATCCAACCTTGGTTATACAAAATGAAGATTACAAAGTGGCTGTCTAGTTCTACCGTAATACTCCAAGTAAATTTCCCATGAACATAACCAGATTGTCATTAGTAGACAACTAAAAGGTAAAGATTTTTTCAAATATAAAACATTTTGCTGAGTTTTAAAGGTTTCCTTGAACCATCTTATCGGTGACCATATTGATTTGATTAGTTGCCAACGCATACAACTATGAATGCAGGAACTTTCTATGGTCTGGCACTTGTCAGAAACCCAGCCCTGATTTCCTTATTGAGGCCATGTTATCAGGCAGGCACAATACATATATGAGACAATATTCCAGCAAGGAAGTCACAACTGGGTTTCAGAGCGTGGAAAGTTCCTGCATTCAAGGATTTATCCAATGGCAACCAATCAAAACAACAGATTGTCACCAATAAGATGGTTAGAGGGAATCTAGGTAATTTTTTAAAAAATTTATATCTGCGAAAATGTTTCACATTTGTCTAATATATATATATATATATATATATATATATATCTAGAACAAATCACTATCTACATCAATATAGAATTTTCCAATACAGGAATCTGAAAACTGTGGATCAATAAGCAGTAATAGCGCTGTTCTGATGGCGGTTTTCTTTTTCCCTGCTGTAGTATCTGCTTGTAAGTACATATTTAAAGGATATCTGCCAAATCAAAGAAACAGATAATCCAGTCGAAAAGCAGATATCCATATATCTGTGTAGGATGAGGCCGTCAATGTAGCGCGTTAGCTGTTCAGCGAGTGATACTTCTATAGTTATTTTATCCCCATGGTAACCAGAATCTTCTCGCTTTCCTGCTAGGAGATGATGCCTACAAAGCAGCGACTCCCCCGGGTTATTTCAGACATCAAGCAAAAACTGGTTTAGGCAGTAACAACCTAATTCCTATACCAAGAACTAACAGAAAGCATCTAAAAGGTGCAGTAGTTCCTATAGCAACACTATCTATCTATCTATCTATCTATCTATCTATCTATCTATCTATCTATCTATCTATCTATCTCTATATATATTAGACACATCTATCTATACATGCACACACACACACATATACAGATAGATGGATAGATACACACGCATATACACATAAATACCGTAATACAAACACAAACATATATAACAGGAGACAGATTAAATATCCATCTATCCGTCTACATGCCCAGTTCTACAGTTCCCATATATTATATTTCCATACACACATTAGCTAACTCCTCTGCCTATTGAATGGCCATTACAGCATTCAGGTAACTTGGCACTTTAACTTTCTGCCAATGATCCGCATCTGGTTTACATATGGTCATTGAAGGAAGATGGGAAGTGATGGAGGAGGAGCGTATCGTGCTGCAATGCACAATGAAGACAAGCGTCTGCACACGGACATACACAAGTCATTTCAGAGTTTTGGGTTGGGATACCAAAGGGGATACATTAAATATAAAAACGAGAAGAACACTAACCGACCAGCACAGGGTTAACAATACAACATGAGGGGAAAACTCCTTAAGAAATAGCTACAACGGCCAAGCAAGGACCAGACAAATTGCAGGGTCAGACTCGAGCTGAGGGATATTGATCTGCATGGAGTTAATATGTATATCTGCTGATTGTAATGTCCCTGGCACCAGAATACAGTGGCATATGGCCGTGCCATGCTTCATGCAAGCATCTCCGTGTCTCCTTCACAATAAAGTCATTTATTTCATACTGAAAAAGCAGCCTTGGGTAAATCCCAGCAGGAAGTGGACATTAATATGGTATTAGTTATTATATTCCGTGACATGGGTAGCAATGCTGTAAGCGCACAACATTCCCGGACCAGCACACGAATCCTAAATGCTACACGCTTTGTTGAATGTGATCTACTGCTCCTTGTTGTCAGCCATTTCAAGATGAGATGTGTACTGTAGATTATAGATTAAATGATAGATTTCTATTTATAGAGAGAGATTCACAGTGTGTGTGTGTGTGTGTTTAAATATTGTCATGCTCCATCCACATGGCTAAGACATGGCTAAGTCCATATGCCCTAAATAGAGGTTTCCAAGATATGAAAAAATTATATATATATTGAAAAAAAAATGCAGGAAATGGCATAAAATAAAAACAAATCCCTCACTATAATAACGATTAAAGAGGTTGTCTAGAATATTTTAGCATTGCGCCAGGAGGCCATGAAAGGTGAAAAATATTGATTAAAAAAAATAAAATAAAAAATCCCATACTCGCCTGCCCCTGGTGTCCTAGGCTGGTCCCCATTGTGTCCCGGGGCTATTCTGGATGTGACTGCTGAACTCAATCAGCAGGCTAAGGAAAGGAACCGGGACGCCACCAGTGAACTCTCAGTGACTTCTTGTGTCTTTTCCTAAGGACACTGATTGGTCTGAGTGGTCACATGTGGCAGGACATCTGCTGCAAAGCCCTAGGGACCAAACAGCAGTCTGGGACACTGGAGGACCGGGGACAGGAGAGTATGTTTTAGGTTTTTTTTTTACTATTATTTAAAATTTTTTACCTTTACTGGCCTCCTATCACAATACTAAAATATCGTGGAGAACCCCTTTAAGATCGTCTAGTGGGCTGCGGCGATGTATATATTGTATGGTTGTTGGGTTAATGTCTCATTAAGAGGAGACTGGTACAAGCACTTATTAGATCATGCATGCCCTGCTAAAAATGCTGGGTGAAGATTACAAATAATCCTCATTGTTGAAAGAGTAAATTTACTCCTAGCACCACCTATTGGGAGGTGGCTCCCTATAAGTTAATGCCTTGTTTTCAAGGCAACCGAAGAACATAATCTGTAAAAGACAGTATAGCGCCTCCAAAAGGAAGAGGTCCCCATCTGCAGACAGCTCTTTCATTGTGTTTGCCGGTACGGTTGTTGTGACCAATCACTGGCCTTAGTGGTGTAAAACGTGAGACCGCCGAGGCCAGTGATTGGCTGCAGCGATCATGTGATAAATATGGGACATCATCCCCACAGCCAAGTAAAGAAAGCCCATGGTTTGGGTAAGAAGTGGGGGATCAAAATGGTAAGTTTAACTTCTTTTTTATATTATGCCACAACAATCCGAACTGTATTGTGTGAGCAGAAGAGTCCTGATATCAGGGCCCAGGACCATGGACAGCTCAGCATAGGCTGCTGCATCATATTGCAGCTCAATTCCTGCTGTGCTAGGCTTTCCTTGTAGAAAAGGACAACTGTGACACTGCCATAGACTCAAATACCAGGAGAGATCAAGCCCTTGTCTTGGCTCACAAATACATCATGCTTAATGAACAAACATCTGAATCAATCTGAGCGCTGACGAGAAACAGTGAAGGTCAATGGAGGAAAAGCCACATTATAGCCTACTGAATGAGGCATGCGAGATATCCCTGGAAGGACAAATAGCCAACACGGGACACACAATTCTCTTAAAGGGAAGTGGTCACTAGTTCTGACATGTCTGTCTTAGTAAATACTTGCATTCCCAATGACATCACAACTCTACAGCACTTTATTCTATAGTCGCTCTCTTATTCTTGCTAGAAATATAGGAATAAAGTGAGTTTTACCATTCTAGCGGTCATTGTGGGGTGTTCCTACTCAATTTGAGTCAAGAACTTGCTCCTTTGTGAGAGTACTGAAAAAATCCAGGATCTTTATATCAGAGGAGTTAACAGAAAAAACTGCTCTAAATCACAAGAATATATCCATTAGCACCTAGCAGATGGAAAGTAACACATACAAAGGCACATCAAAGCCAAATTTATCTAGGAACATGCGCTGCAGATGAGATCACCTTGTCCAGCCTCTGCTGAATTTGATAGGAGTTTTTGCAGAGCCATCTGTTGCCTGCAGACTGCTCAGCACAAGCTCCACATGGGCACTGCCATATGCCAGGGTCTGAAGGCATTAAGGGGTTACTGCTCTGCACACAGTGTCATTTCTGGACAATGAAGATAGATTTGCTTCAGTGCTAGTCCTGCTTTTACCTTACCAGCCGACTGCAAGCAGTTCTTCAGATTACAGGTTATAATCCCAACATAACACAGCTCTACAGTTCTTAGGGGTGGGGGGGCATTATATAGCACTCAAACAATCCCAAGGATAACATTCAGGAATCTTCATGTTCAACAGACTGTCAGTCTTCACTTTATAAATCTCCTTCCCTCTCCCAAAACCCATCTTTGTATGCGGCAGGTTAAAAGTGCATCCAATTTTAGATAAATATATTCATGAACACCACAGGGAAGAGCCATCAAGACTGGAGTATTTTACGTCATTCATCATTTCTCCTGCGCCAGTGCATAATTCATGTGCGTCATCGTGAATTAGGTGCGTCCTCCCGTCAGCACAAATCAGATTTCGCCACTTTTGTGGTGTACATATTAATGAATACGGTGCAGGCGGTGGCACCAAGGCCGATGCAAAAACACCACTTGTGACTAAAATAGTTGCAAATCTGGTTTGTGGTTACTGCAAGTCACTTTTGTGGTGTATCAGTTTTGGAGATCCCCCGTTTCACATATAAATTAAATTCTACAACTTTATTAGAGATGAGCGAGTAGTATTCGATCGAATACTATTATTCGATCGAATACTCGTATCGGTTGAATACCACGCGGAAAATTCCATTGAATTCAATGTAAAAACCTCCTCGTGCTCCTCATCCTGCTACTTCCGGAACTTGGAAGATCCAAGGTGTCGAACTTTGGTTTCCCTGGAAACCGGAACAACATTCCCGTTTTTCCCCATAGACTATAATAGGATTCGATATTCGAACGAATACTACTCGCTCATCTCTAAACTTTATATATCATCTATCCTGGGTTTTAAGTTCTCAATACTTTCAAGATATTCATTTGCAGTCTAGTGTTCTCATTTACTGACAGCAACGGCAGTCGATCAGGTCGAACATCTGTCTCAGATAATGCCTCCCAAAGCAAGAGCACAGTGCCCGGGCTTTTAATAGGAGCATACGTGTACACTAACATACATTTGTGGTTACAAACTGATAAAGCAATGAAGAAATAATAATCTTTATATGGATATGGAACACAGGCTGTACGTCTTCTCCGGAATGGGGCCTGAATCACCAGATTTGCCATTATAAAGCGGTGATATATGCACAGTCAGAAAATGGTGATCCTTGCCATTGGGGTGGCGTTGGGCAGTGATTCAGAGAGCCGGAACACTTAAAATGGTCTATAGGCAAAACAGCTCCTACCCCTGATATACCTGAAGACCGATTTGCTGATCATTTCTGTATTATTTCATCAGTTTGTTGGCAAAAAAAAAAAAAAAAAAGTGTTTGAAGGACCTACATGGTACTTGTTTTTGTGAAAACCTGATGCACAAAGTATGCTAGGAAGTAGATTTATTAAGGAATCTTTATCAACCTAAAACCAGAACAACCCCCACTTTACACTAAGGGCTCTAATTTATATAGAGAGTACAGCCATTGGGCTCAAACCACTATATCCACAAATCCCAGGTAAACATTAGTACAATTTACTTCAGAGGGGAAAAATCTTTCCTGAACCCCTACTGGCAATTGGAGGGATTGAGACACAGAAATTGGAGCTGTGGAGTCAGAGTTGGGACCAATTTATGGTGGAGTCAGAAAAAAGTTACTGACTTAGGCCCAGTTCATATCTGCATTCAGAATTCTTTACAGGGAGTCTGCCTGGGGACCCCCTGAATGGAAACCTATACTCATAAAAAACGGTTACCTGGGAAATCCGAAGACCCTATAGACTATAATGGGGTCTATGTGGTTTCCGTTCGATTTCCACACGAAACATGCGGAGAGAAAAGTCCTGAAAGCAGCACTTTTCTCTCTGCATGTTTTGTGTGGAAACAACACAGACTCCATTATAGTCTATGGGGTCTTGGTGTTTCCTTAGGTAACCGCTTTTTAATGCGTATAGGTTTCCGTTTGGGAGGTCTCCAAGCGGACTCCCTGAACAGAAACCTGAACACATCTATGATCCGGGCCTCAGACTTCGTAATAAAATGATACTTTTTAATTATATACCATTATTGGTTTTGTAGAATTAATTAAATATATAGTTTCTTACATACTTTTTTCCCTAAGAATATATTCCCTAGATTTTTAATGAATTAGAGGTTCTTCACAATAGCTGACAGCCTTGGTCAAGCAGAAGCAGTATTGTAGAAAAATAGAGGAGTTGGAGTTCAGTTGTTTAGCCTACCGACTCTACAGCCCTAACAAAATCAAACAGAAAACCGTTGTGTAAACACAGTCTTAAAGGGATTCAATCATTAAAATGCATTTTTTTCCTCCCTAACATGTTGGAATAGCCTTAAGAAAGCCTATTCTTCTCCTACCTTTAGATGACTTCTCCGCGCCGCCGTTCGGTAGAAGTCCCGGTTTTCGTCGGTATGCAAATGAGTTCTCTCGCAGCACTGGGGGCGGTCCCCAGCTCTCAAACAGCACTGGACTGCGAGAGAAATCTCCAGCGCCGCCTCTATCTTCGCCTGGGACGGTCTCTCCCTGCGTCTTCTTCCGTAGCTGGCTTCAAACTTCTAGGCCTGCACAGTCGGCCCTGCTGTCGGGCCTTGGGCAAAGCTGACTGCGCATGGCCGCGGCAATTTTCCTGTGGTTGCTTACACAGTAAACTGGTGTAAGCAGCCATTTTCTTGTGGCTTCTTACACAGTAGGTTGGGGTAAACAGCCACAAGAAAATGGTTGCGGGCATTCGGGATTTCTACCAAACGGCGGTGCAGAGAAGACATCTAAAGGTAGGAGAACAATAGCTATTCCTACATGTTAGGGACAAAAAATAGCATTTTAATGAATGAATCCCTTTAAATACTCTAAGGGCTCGTTCACATCAGCGTTGTCCACTCCGTAGTTCAGGTTTCGGTTTCCTGCCTAAAACAGAGGCAGGAGACGGAAACCTGCAGGAGTCTCTCTCACCCATTCATTTGAATGGGTGAGAAAGATGTCCGGCCGTGAGCGGCGGTGAGCGTTTTAGGCTCTCCGCCGCGAAACCGGGTTTTATAATCCGGACACGGAGTCGGACATGCAGTACTCTGTGTCCGGATTAAAAAATCCGGTTTCGCGGCGGAGAGCCTAAAACGCTCACCGCTGCTCACGGCCGGACCCGGTCTGTGCTTTCCGTCTTCTGGCATGCAGAAGACGTAAAGCTCAAAACGGAAAGAAGAACGCAGGTGTGAACCTAGCATAAGCCACATACAGGAAATAAACTCATAGGGCAATGTGGCTTACCCTGTGGATTTTACATGCAGACTGGTGGTAATTTATTAACATGGTGTAAAGGCAACACTGTCTTAGTTGCCCAGAGCAACCACTCACAGCTTTCGTTTTTCAGGAAGAGAATAAAAAAAATAAAAGCTAAGCTGTGATAGGTTGCTATGGGCAAAGCAGTTTTGCCTTCACGCTATTTTAATAAATCTGCCCATACAATGAGAAACAATGCAGTCAACGTAAACTCTTATTCTCTCTCTGACCAGAAACCTGCATCATGGACACAAAGCTATGGAACACATCTGTCTCAGATAATGTGCCGCCATACTGTTTGCACAAAGCTGATCATACAGTTAGTGTACAATACCCAAGAGAGGATCTATTCAATTCAGAAATAAAGCTCACCCCCACCCCCCCAACCGCTGGCTAACAGGCTAATAAAATATCAACATTAAGCCAAGGGAGCAGGGGCATCAGAGGGATTATTTATAGTGCGCAGAGGCAGACTTAATTCCCAAGCGCCTCAATTATTCAGTGCACGGCCGGAAACTGCCTTCTGCTTCAGTAAGGCGAAGAACGCAGGATTAATGCAAGGGAGCGATCAAATGACTGACATAATTCTCTGTGCTTCACATATTGAAGCCATAGGAAGGACACGTGACATGTAAACAGCTGGAAGCTTTTATTGTAAGAATTATTTATACGCATTAAAAACACCAATTACAGATCAACAATTTAGCATTATCTGGTGATCCATGCTCATTTCCCAGCTTGGAGATTCACCATTCAGGCCTCCTGACAACTAGGCAGAAGACATATTTAAAGTGACAGCATGCGTATGTTTCTTTTCATTCAGGTGAGGAGCCTAAAAAAGACCTGTCACCAAGTACAACATACTACGGTAATTTGGTTACTTATATAGTGCCACCATATTCCGCAGTGCCATATAGGGCTCACAATCTATAAACTCTCTGTCAGTATGTCTTTGGAGTATGGGAAGAAAAGGGAGTACCCGGAGAGAAACCATGCAAACACAGGGAGAACATACAAACTTTTTGCAGATGTTGGCTGGATTCGAACCCAAGACTCCAGACACTGATGCTGCCAATACTAAATGGCACACTTCTTTTTATTGCCTCTGTGTCTTTTTTTTTTTTTTAATTAAAAATCTGTCCATCAATTGAAAAGATACAGCCCCTGGTAGGTTATATGTAAATTGGCTCTTACTCTCCAAGTGGGCATTAACCTTTCATTTCTCAGAAAAGAGATTGTGCCCCACTTGGCAGCATAAAAGCCATTTTACATATAACCTACCAGGGACCATATTCCTTGAAAAGATCAACAAATAGAAACGCTGGTCAGTGCAATAAATAGAGAGCCATCCCATCCTATTCTAAGGTAGACAATGTGTTACCAATTGAAAGGGCAGTAAGAAGGCTGTAGGAGGTTGAACGGGAAAGTGAAACCCCCTCCCCCCACGTATTGGTACTCCCTACAGGGGCTTCATCAGAGAAAGGAACATCATATCATGCATCTATAGCGTACATGTCTAGGATGGGAATGTTCTTTTAAAAGGGAGTTACAATCTTACATATTTACATCACATCACCAAGATACAGATGCATATTCCACCTGCCACTCACTTCTATAGGAGTTCCAAAAAGATAATGCTTAATAGCTCATTTCTGAAACTCCCGCAGGAATAAATAGGGAGTGGCACGCAACATTCACAGGAGGATACTTCCTTTCTTGGGATAGATCAAGGTCTCATAGGTGTTAACTACATCTAAAAGACATTTATGGAATATCATTTGGGCAAGCAGTCAATGTCAGAGATGGTATTACACCCTTAAGTATTTTATTTTCAGTATATGAAACATCTGACTGAAAAGGTATATACACCAACAGAGAAATAAATAGGGAGCAGCTACAGCTACATAGAAATACCACACCAACTGTTTTCAACTGGGTAGACAGGTAGAACTATGACCTTGGCATCATATAAAAGATGAATCTCATATTTTATATGACACCAGAATCACAGTTCTACATTTTGTCATACAATGTTGTGTCCGCATGGAGGAATTTCATCAGTATCCTGTCTAGCCGCTGCAAAAATGTCAGCAGCAGAAAATGAAGAGGAATTCCTTTTTATTTTCCGCCGTGTGAACATAATCTTAGTGTTTGCGGTGACCCCTCCTCCAGTCTCATCATTTCTGTATTATACCTGTACCCCCCCCCCCCCCCCCGAATTTCACAGAAAGAAACCCAAACCATTAATAGATCACAAAATTTTCTAATGAAACGTATGCTGCCAGAAAACGAAGAGGTCTTTAAAAGTTTAGGTACACTGTAAGATCATGGATGGAAGCAGAGAACTTATCATCTGTTATACAGGAAACGATGTTCACATAGCTGAAACATGGTCTCTAAACCTGCACCTACTTGGGCAAGAAAATGACAATTCTATTTACTCATCACTAAATTAAACAGTAAATCAGTACAAATATGTGGGGCTACTACACAGTCACACAACAGTTCCAAGTAACATATTTTAAAGGGGTATTCCCATAACTCTTGTTCTGCAGCCTGAAGGCTCTGTACTCTCTTCACTTCCTGGATTTCTCACACATTGGTGGGCGGGGTTACACTTGCTCTGCTATGATCCACCGTATGACGCTGATGTGGAAACTGATGTAGCAGAGCTGGATTTGAGTCAGCTTGCATTACATACAGAGGTAAAGGATTCCTTATCTCAGCCCTTATCAGCCAAATTCAATTAAACCAGCTGATAAGTGGAAAAATTGAAGATAGACAACACAGTAATCCCGGAGCTCTCACCTCCATCTCCCCTATATGAGGAGCTCGGTTGCTTGTCAGCACCTCCCTCTCCTCCTGGGAGCAGGCAGTTAGTCACTTGACAAATGAGCAGATAATCCCAAGGGCCAGTGTCAACAATGAAGTGAATAAATTAAGATAGCGGCCAAACAAAGCAGTTTTGATAAAGCAAAGTATTTAGGAAAAATCTTATACTCACATAAACTAGCAGATCCTTGTTATGGGACAACCCCTTTAAGAATACAAACGAGAACTAACTTACCTTCCACCTCTTGCCCAATGGAGAGACCGGCCCATTTCCTCTGTACAAGAAGCAAGGGAAAGCAAAATCAGTGAACCCTCATTAGAGGACAGACACAGTACAGTAATATTACACACAATGGTGAACATATAATTATAAAACTTTATAAAGTTCATGTTTATTATTTTACTAGCAATGCCCAAACTTACGTCTGGGAGAACACCACTTAGGGGACTATTTATTGGCTATATAATACATCATCATAATCACTTGGGAATTATAAGAGCGATTTTAAATACATCAAATGTATTCCATATATCTAAATGGGGTTGTTGGCGGCACGCACATGAATTCCACAATCCCCATTCATGTATGTCGGAAAGAAATACATGCAAAAATATGCCATGTAGAAACAGACTCTTAGAGGAATTGAGCAAAATTTATATAGTTTATATATTCTCTTATATGATCATATATAGATCAAAGAAAATTAAAAAAAAAAAGATTCCAGACAACCATCTTCTATAAGCCATGTTAGTCATTCCTGAGGTCACTATAGGGGGTTTGACTTAATCCATGTACTTTATTGTCTTCTTTTATTTGAATGGCTGCTGTATTGCCATATATACTGTAATACTTCTCCTGCAGGTCACTGCACTGGGCAAACACTTTAAAGAGGATTTCCGGGCCCAAACAAGGTTTTTCATATCGATGAACAGTTCACAAGATAGGCCATAAAATCTGTTCGGTGGGGTTCCAACATTCAGGATCATGTACCAATCAGCTGCTCTGGCTGCCTCTGGGTATCAGTAGCTCTGCCTATTCAAGTAATAAGAGCAGAACTGCAGTACCTCAATGTCACTGCTATAGTGAATAGGAGCAAAGCTGCATCTGGTCCCAACAGTAGCAGTAGCTTCCGGCACCTGAAGGCAGCCAGATCAGTAGATCAGTGTGGAGTCCAGGTGTCGGACCCCCACCCGTCACACTGATGGGCCTATCTCCTATAATCAAGGCTGTTGGAGCCCAGAAATATCTTTTAATATGTAGTATTATCTATTGAATGATTAAGTACAACCATAATGTAGGCAATACTACTTAAAGGGGCTGGCCAATTAAATACATTTATCACGTAACCAGCTCAGTGGACTATGATATAAGTTCCATAAACCTTGAAACGAGCAGCATGTTCTACCACGGGTGCAAACAGACAAGAGATATGGGAGCAGTGTTCATGATCAGTAAGGGTCCTAGCAGACAGCATCCAAGAAAACACCGCCTATTAACTACAGATTTAACAGAACAGAAGTACATTATAACTGCAAGGCTAATACAAACAGAGCTGAAGATCTGTTCACTTGTTCGCTTTGTTAGTCTTACCTGAGGAAGGCTGAAAGCAATGTTGCCTGGTAGAACAGTGTGATGGGTCTTAACGGTGAAGATATAGCGATGGTTTGGGGATGTTCTTACAATAACATGTCTAGAAAAACAGAAAGCAGTTGTGTGAATACCAAGAAGAATCTGTGAACATGGCAACTCATATGTAATACATGTTCTACAAAATAATAAGCTGGTTGTATGATAAGGGTATATGAATAGAGTAAGACAGAGTGTTTAAATACAGTCCTTGGTTTTATCAAAAGGTTGCCAAAGAATCTCCACAGCAGGAGATGGTACCCCTCTAAAACAGTCACAGGCTCCATTCTAGGACTTGGATACCTTTCATACCATGATGGACGCATGGACCACATGGGTAGATAACCTTAGGATAGAGGTGTCCACACCCAATGTACCGTCTACTGAAAATCCATCATAGCTGTCAAAGTCCAGGGAGGAAACCTTCTAGAAGGGAAACTTTAAAAACCTGCACAATGATACAAAAAAGCAGAGCACAGGAAATTCTCTTCTTGAGGATTCTAACAGTTCCCCTTATGAAAATCATCACCTCAGCAAATAAATGTCCCACATCTTGAGGTTGGAGGCGACTTTTCCATTTGCAGTAAGAAGTGTGGTATCTTCCGAACGTGTTCTTCTCAAGATGAGGACTGGTAATTGCTGTTTAGTCGCTAATGAGCGTGGTCGGCTCTTCTACAGTCAGGAATCCTCCACAATTATCCTGAATTGTTAATAACACTATTCACAGCTGGAGAGAGATCTGGAAATGGTCTGATCCAATGGCATTTCCTAGAATGCCTTCTGAAAACATGATAAGGCATTGTCTAGAATGCCAATTTTCTAACCAGAAGGGGGGGGGGGGTGAATTATTTTGGAATCTCTTCCATCAGTAAGAGTGGAGGGCAGCAGCAAAAAAGCACCCCAATCTCTCTGGAGGACCCGCTATGTTGTTTTAGTACATAGTCAATGTTTTGAATGAAAATTGTAATGCTTCATCTATCCTGTGGCGGTGCTGCAGAGAAACTGAACATTTATGTTTCCCCCACCTATTGCAGCTCAGTTACTGGGAACAACAGGAAACCTCATTATCAGTATACTGAAAATTGACCTTCTAACAAGGGGGCAAGAGAAATTCTGGACAGCCTATCTTTAGCAAATAAAAGTTCAATCAAACACAGTCATGACCTCAATAAAGATCTATGACTGGTCATCAGCTTATATATTGTCCCATCAAAATGATCTCTACTTCAACTTCCTTCCCTCCATACTTACTAGTCTGGATGTGTAATTTGCTCAGGAAATGTCAAGTGCCTGTAATGCTGCCCTACACATTAGCTGACTGACGCCCTTACCCCATAGATCTCATGTGTCGCCAGATTAAAGCAGTTGACTCCTTTTCCATATATCCTACTATGTCTGATCAGGACCACTCCTCTGAGCGCATACAGTAGTTTTTGTACTGGCAGATCCAGCTCCTCTCTTACAAACACAGCCATTATGGTCAGATTTTGTTTTTAAAACTGGTCATCTATAGGAGATAACCATTCAATGGTTAAATGCAAACTTGTCAGGTGTGTTTGTGGCACTAAAGCATCAGTAGGTCATTATGGACAGATGGTTTAGTGTCCCAAATACCCCTACATTAAAAGTTGTCAAAAAAAAACAACCCATATACTTACTTGGCTCCTAGGGCCTTTGACACATGAGCAGTAAAATAAAGTTGAGTTGTATGAATGACTGTGCACCAGAAGCGCCATAGAGAAGTCCGATGGGACTTACGTAACTCATGTCTAGGCAAGAATAAAGGTCATCTCCACCTATCCATGCCACAAACAGCAGTATTGGTAATTTAGATTCCCAAATTTAGGTGACAAGTTTCCTTTTATAATGATTGTCATCCTTAAGATAGATTATCAAAAGCAGATCATGGGAGTCTGACACCATCCACCCTCACTGATCAACACTGTGGCCTATTGTTTGCATTTCAAGCTTTGCACTGGTATAACAGTTCAGTCCCACTGACTTTAAAGAAAATGAGTTACCAATAGATCACATGACTGACGGATGTCAAAGCGTATTGCGTCTTCAAACAGTTGATGAATAGGGGTGGAGTGGGAGCCAACTAATAATAAGTCATGGTCTAGTATGGTGAGAATATTATAAGACATCAGAAATGATGACATATACCAGAGGTTCTCAAACTAATTGTAAATTTAGAGTCACTTTGAAATGCTACAGGTGGTATCAAGACACTAAAAAATTGTAAAAAGAAAAATAAGTCTCCGGAAAAGATGAATTTTACCCCAGTGTTAACAGCCAAGCTGTTAGCAAGTTCTATGCTATGAGATCCCCGGTATCCCTAATGCATAATGGTAATGGTGGTTACCAATAGTTAGGGAGCCATATGTATGGGACCCAAGAAGAACACTGCTTTATCGCAAAGTGTGACCATAATGTCGCATGTTGATCATTTCCATTGGTCAATGTCTTGTCTATACCTCCAAGCATATTCTTACAACAAGATCTTTGAATATACCCATACAACAGTCCACGACAGCTCAATGCAAGTCTAATATATAGCTAAATTCAATTTGGCTCCATTGAAAACAATGATAAAAAAGTTCAACTCCCACCCCCATCCCATCCAAGGGAAATAAATCCCAGCAGCTCCATACTCACTGTCCAGACTGGAAATCCTTCTCGCTCACCACAGCACAGTTTGTGAGGGAAAGCTCATCTGTAGGACATCGCGCTGCTTGCATAGTCTGTAAAAAAATATAGAGATTCAATTATAACGCATCAACAAGATGATGATAATAATAATTATCTACAATCCCCAAAGAACAGACTAAACCAACACAGGGAATATTGGTGTCCACCTTCAAAACATTTTCACTCCACTATTCTAAAACACACACAGTGAAAAATGAAGCACCTTTCCAAATATTCTCAGTTAAAAAAAAATCTACTACCTCTTGGTGTATACAGCTCCAGAGCTACAGTATATGTCTCCATGGCAACAGCCTACAAAAGAAGTGTGCTGTATGATCCTGCAGTTTGCCGCTCCTTCAGTCCCCCACACTTGCTAACCTGCTATGTGTACAGTAACTAGTAGGGGACAGGACTGCAGGTTCAGGCTATCCAATGTTTGTTACATATGGATCTGTATATACACCTGCACAGGAGCTGTAGACACAAAACAATCAGATTGGTGAAGGTAGGCCACCCAGCAGCCCCACTTCTCAGCTGTGGTCAGAAAATGGAGCAGGAAGCAGACAGCTTTGTTCTGTGCAGTGACTGAACTGAGTCACTGTAGATTAGGTCCCATTTCAGTGAACAGGAGCTGATTTGCAGTAGTCAGTTTGACCACTACACAGAGAACGGAGCTATCTGCTTCCTATTCCATTCTCTGTGTATCAGCAACTGAGAACATGGGTGTCCTGTGTCAGAGCTTCACTGATCTGATACCAATGACCTGTATCATTTGAATGCTCTGGAACAATAAAAGTCAATGGACTTGCCATAAATCAGAAATGAATGAATCAATGACTGAATGAATTGCTCTCTAATTCCAGGACGCAGCAAACATATACACCAACTATACTGCACCAACGTATGATCCTACCAAATCTCAAAGACTCAAAAAAAGAAGACTGTAACAAGACTGGCCAGCTGCCGACAGACTTCAGTTCCAGGCCGCAGTACGAACGTCCCTGACACTTTATCTTATTATTGATGCGGTAGCAAAAACTGCAGGAAACAGCACTTCAGAGGATTATTTCTTTATTTATAGTGCCATCTATCATGTTCCAGTCAGTGAGATATAACAGCATCGATAAACCAGAACATTTAGGGAAGATAATACTCTGCATTTCAGCTATTGGTGGACGTCTGGGCGCCCACATTCCTATAGGCCAAATACTCTACAGGGGTATTCCCACCTTACACAGATCATACATATCCAAAGAATATAACCAAGGTGAAACCCACTGGGACATGCAACAGTTTCCAAAACAGGGAAACCAACATCCCCTGCCACGACTTGCAGGCTCTGATGCTTCAATGATTTCCAAAGAAGTCAATGGGGAGAACTGCAGATATACACAGCCATTTCTCCATTCATTTTAACAAGAACAAAATGACAAGACACTATAAGAAATTGCTTTGCCGTTGAGAGAAAAAAATACACACACATACACACACACACACACACACAAAAACCAAAACGGTACTAAGAAGGAGTTGGACTGTTGGACCGGAATGAAACTTTCTATGTGTAATTGTATCGATGCTATATGTAAGTAGTTACAATATTATTTATAGCACTAGGATAAGCATGTTGGAGAAAACTATACAAGTGGGGAAAAAAAAAAGTCTCTAGCCCAGATGCAAAAGGAGATACAGCCGGACATGGAGGAATACATGTGCCGTATGGTATCCTGCAGCACATTTGCCCACAGATGTTGCAGCTGGGTCTGTAGACCATGCACACTCACAGGTTACTGAAACTGGCATCCCAGCTGGTCCCATAAATACTAAATCAGCAATAAACTGGTAACCAGAAAGGCCATGGAAGTGTTGCAATCTGGTGGAGACAGTCTCTTGCAATGTGTGGGCAAGCATTATCCTGCTGAAAAAAGGCCAGTTGGAAACCATTCCATGAGACACAACACGTGGCTGCAGGAAATCCTGGTCATATCGCTCAGCTATTACTATCTCTTCATATCACTACTAATGGTGACCACATCTCATAGGCGATGACCCCTCCAGATCATCACACCAGAAGTTGTAGAAGTCTGTTACTCTACAGGAGCTGAAGTGCACACCATAAGGCCTCTACACTGCAACTCGTCCATCATCAGATCCCAAAAAGAAAGTGGATACAGTTCCAGTGCGTAGGTGTCCAAGTTTCTCTTTTACAACACCATTTTCAACAAAGACAATGTTGGCTAGCTGGCAATGACACCAAGGGGAAACGGTCAGGGCAGTGAGAAAGTTGTACATAATAAAAGGGCCACCTGTGTCTGGACGGTGGACAAGGAAAGTATAGGAGCTACTCCTGCTTATCGGAGGATCAATCCTCCCTAGATCCTCCCTATTTATGGTCCATTCAAAGATTGTCTGTGATGTGTACATGCCCTCCCATAAGAAATCATGCAATAAGCACCATAGTGGCAGCACATTATATTAGATTACATTATATGGACAGACCTTGCAATCTTTCAGGGGTCCTTAGGATACTGAAGAGTGAATGTCGCTAAAATTACCAGGAGTATTTGTAGTATTACACAGAGATTACTGTTCGGGTATAAGACATAGGTATGTTTTATAGTCACACGCAGATGAAAGGTGAAGTGGCTTACACCATGATCCCATGATTTGCAGGCATCGGTCGTCTTAAGATCAGCAAGCTGAACATAAATCATGTCAATCCCATTGACACATGAACAATGGTCCTCAGCTGTCATCGCCTCTCCGCCACGGCCTATCATGGCAGTATTTTTCTCCTATTCTGCACAAACCAGCTCACTGTTCTATTGAATATCTGACAGGCGGCTGGGGATATGTGCCATGGAAGAAACATTCAGAAGAAATCCAACAACAGATTTGTACATTATCTAAAGTGGCAACAGAGGACGCAAATCAGGTCCGACAACCCTTCGGTGCCCTGGAGAAAAAGCTAAAGATATCAGATTTGCCACCCAGGGGGTTCATTTGGTTATTTTTAATGGCTATTATAGCTTTGGCTATATTAAAATTGGTAGTCACCCAACTTTACCAGAAACGGATGATCATTTTTTTTTTCCTTTCCTCCATTTTTCCTTCCTTTGTTCCTCCATGCAGACGCTCCTGGCTGCTATGACTTCAGGTATGGAAAGATGGAATAACATGCTTGGTGGGATGGCCGTGGATCTAAGTGTATGGATGTTCAGAAAGTACAGTACATGGGACGTAATTGTTAGAAGGACAGTACTGATAAAGCTCAGAAGAGTCTTCATTACAAGAAACATTTGTTGCTGCTTGCCTTTGTATTAAGGGTTAACCTAAAGGTCATCCACAGTACCACAGGTCAGATCATCTGCTTGGCCACACATAGTAGAAAATCCCTAAGCCTTTAGATACATTTCTGTAATCGGCTGACCCATTAAGACCATAAGCTTGTCAACCTGGACACCATTTCTCCTTCTTCCTCTTACTCAGCCTGAGGATCAAAAATCCAATGAAGAGAATGAATTCACGTCACAATCAAGAAATCTCTGCCCCATCTTATAGTACAGCACCAGTTTTCAGCGTCATGTCTGATCCTTACTTCATAGCACATCATTGTAGCTCCTGAGTGAGACTCTATTCACATCTGCGTTCAGGTTTCCGTACGGGAAGTCTGTTTGGAGACCTCCCCCAACAGAATGCTATACGTATTAAAATTACCTGGGAAACCCACGGATGATAGACTATAATAGGGTCCGTGTGGTTTCCCCCCGTTTTCTGCACAACAATAACAGCTGAGCATTGGGGTTTAGAATAGTCGTCCTGAAGAGATCAGATTCCACTGAAAACAAAAGCGTAAATTCATAAGATTATAGCCCATCCTGGAATTGTCCAAGACAATGATGTAATACAGTAATAGACTGTAATGATCACACAGGGATTTGCAGCATAAAAAGATATTTCAGGTTGTCTATATTCACTATATTATGACCTACATAACAAGGAGCATTAAACTGCGAAAACACCTCGCGAGCAGAGACTCAGCAAAAGCTTCTCCCTTTGGCGCAACTAACAAAAGAAACAATCATCAACCCAAATCTCTGCGCTATATGACGCCATTGCTAGGGGAGCATCCTCATAAGAAGTTTCAGAGCAATACACAGTGCCTATAGTTCTGTAGTATAACACAGCAGAGACTCCACGGAGCGCCATATATCCTCAGCACACACAGCTCTGCTACATGTGACGCCATTGCTAGGGGAGCATCCTCATATGTTTCAGGGCAATATACAGTCCCTATAGTTCTGTTGTATAACACAGCAGAGACTCCACGGAGCGCCATATATCCTCAGCACACACAGCTCTGCTACATGTGAAGCCATTGCTAGGGGAGCATCCTCATATGTTTCAGGCCAATATACAGTCCCTATAGTTCTGTAGTATATCGCAACAGACTCCACGGAGCGCCATATATCCTCAGCACACACACAGCTCTGCTACATTACCTGCAGACCTGAGTAATCTAAAGCAGACTGGTTGTCAGAGATGTGCCGACAATCAGACTAGTGCTTTACCTTGAATGGGCCAAGGAAGGACGAATGATACCGGGAGGGTGCACAAAAATCTTCTATCAGTCAAGATGGGCATTGTCCTGGTCTTTATTTTGCCCACTGCTTCGGGGTTATCCAATCACTCGCACGCTCAAGTCACCTCCACCACAAAAACATCTCCAGAATCTGCCATTTCCTCACCACAGACACATTAAAGCCACTTATTGCCCCATTGTAAAGTAAAGTAACTATTTCTTTGTAATGTATCTCTTTGTCTGTACTTCCTAGAATTTGTAAAGTGCTGCGGAATATGTTGGTGCTATATAAATAAAATGTATTATTATTATTTACATAGTAATTGCTTTGCAAAAAAAAAAAAGGAGAAGAAACCTGTATTTAATGGCTCGGTGTAATGTTACTCGGACAGAGAAAAAAATATTATTTGCATTTCTTCCCAGAATTCCTCTGTGCAGAGATGTAATCCTGAAATTTCTGGCTGTAAGGAGAATTGCTGACTTGGCACTGATGTGAGAACAGCTTTTTACATAGTGAAATTCAGACAGTCAAAGGGGAAGATGACCGAGAAGCTTCCTGGAATACAAGCAATGCCAAGCCCTGCTCCTCTGTAACAACCCCTGGCATGGAGGAAGTGTCAGGATATACAAAGGAAAATGGTCTTTATAAAAAAGATGGTCCTCTCAGACAAAAAAAATATATAGAATGGTGTCTAATAAAGTCAACAAGCATGTATAATCCCCCAAAACACCAAATAATGATGAAAGAGTCTAAAATTCTATATTTTGTGCTTCAGGATATTACACAGAACCAGGTATCCCATCCGAATATTACACAGAATTAGGCTTAGGCTGGGACTAATAAAACAGCCATGGTACTGTACACAAGTCACTCCTACAAACACAAATAACCATAGGGGGCCCCAACTCTTTCTTACTCCACTGGTGACCTCCATATTTCATAGTTCAAGATAACCCCATCATTCTTCGCTTCAAGAATGTCATCTTTCTAAGTCTGTGGTGAGCGACTTAACATCCCAAGAGGCATACCACTGGATAGTGAAAGATTTGTAGGATTCTTGCATAACATGTTGATTAATGTTATTGTCACTACAATAATTGTATGTATACTGTATTTTTGTCATGTATTTATACTGATTTTTCTTATCTGATGTCCCTTACAACTTCCTCTTGTTTGCTGCAGTTCATTCATGTGGCAAAGCACAGAGCTGCACCCACATTGATCTTGCAATGTATGCAACTCCAATGGGGGTTGGTTCAAATGAGTTTCCACTGAAAAATTTGCTCAAAAAGTGGTAATGGGTTGGACAAAGAGGTCTGCTTACAGAGCCAGCTTCACTAGAGTATAATGGGAGAAAAATCTTTCCTTAAGAGGTGGCATTTGTAAAGAGGGGTCTTTTGAAGCAGTTTGCACCATGCATCGTATTTAGCTATATTATTCAGCGTCTAAAACCGTGATGGCCGGGGGCACAGAAGTTATATGACCAAGAGACATTAATACTCTATGGAGATCACAACCTGAGGCCCAATCTTTCACCAATTAAGGTATTAAAGCTTACTAAATAAATATGTTTTCTTCTCCACTATTTAAGGCTGTATTACTTTTTACATATTAGTCTATGAAGTGGGGAGGGGTAGGAAGAGGCTGCTAGAAAAGACACTCAAATAATTGCTGCGCCTATACTCTGCTAATGTGCTCTTTTAACACTACTAGGCTTCTACATAAAAATGCACAGATACCAGTGCAAAGAATAAGGCAATAAATCAACGAACCAGCTCACACCAGCCTCCTACTCACCCCTCTCCTCTCCATAGAGGTCTGTGTGTCAGGGTGGATAGAAGATTGAATCCTATGTAAACAAGTGTCAGATTGAAAACATGGAGAACGAGAACAACTTAAAAAGTGGTGAAGGAAACAGATCTTCTTTATCCTACTAATATTATAAATGTGAAAATTTGTGAGTTTGGATGTTTGTGAGTTTGGATGTTTGTTCCTCAATCACGCATAGATGGCTGAATAGATATGGATGAAATTTGGCACCTTGATAGCTTGTATCCTCCATTAACACATATCCCAGTAAATGACATGGCTTCACGACTGTTATAAATTTATATTCATACACTATGTTACACTGCAGAAGATTTCAGCTATTTGCAGTTTTACTGATAAAGCCTGCTCTGTTATCTCTCTATGTAAACACACAGATAACACTCAGTGGCTTCACAACAAGCATCTGCATATTATCTGATCTGCAGTAGCTGCTGAAACACAGAGATGAGAAAACCCCTTTAATTCAAATTGACAGATCTAGCAGAGCTGGGTATGCAGAGATGTAGCAGAGCTGGGTATGCTGTGCCTATGCAGAGATGTAGCAGAGCTGGGTATGCTGTGCCTATGCAGAGATGTAGCAGAGCTGGGTATGCTGTGCCTATGCAGAGATGTAGCAGAGCTGGGTATGCTGTGCCTATGCAGAGATGTAGCAGAGCTGGGTATGCTGTGCCTATGCAGAGATGTAGCAGAGCTGGGTATGCTGTGCCTATGCAGAGATGTAGCAGAGCTGGGTATGCTGTGCCTATGCAGAGATGTAGCAGAGCTGGGTATGCTGTGCCTATGCAGAGATGTAGCAGATCTGGGTATGCTGTGCCTATGCAGAGATGTAGCAGATCTGGGTATGCTGTGCATATGTAGAGATGTACTAGAGCTGAGTATGTAGAGATGTAGCAGAGCTGGGTATGCAGTGCATGTGTAGAGATGTAGCAAAGCATTACTCCAGGTAACAATTGATGTCAGGTTTTTCAATGATATACATACTGATATACACATGATCATATGATGCTTATAGACCAATGCAAACTCGCAAGTTCTTCAGTCTTCACATACACACAGCTTTACACCAGCTTTCCATAGCAATTAACCTATTTGTATGGGGCCACTACACAAACAAAAAATGAAATACACCTGCGCAAAGCCAGGTCCTCCGGCTAGTAATATATATTACAAATTTTCTTACATTGACCTGTACTATTCGTTTATCAATAGTTGTTTATACCTGGAGGTAGCTTTAAAGGGGTTTTCCAGGTTAATACATTGTTGAGCTAACCTTAGAGACACAAATATGTGGGTCTCTTTGGAATGTAAAAAAAAAAAAAAAAGTGTGCGCTAAAATAATTGGTAATTGGGGTGAAATGCCCTCAATAAACACAGAGGGAGAATTTTTAGCTGCCCCCGACAAAGGAGCAAGAGATATAACTTACTGGGTAAAACACTTCAGTTAGTTTACGTCTACATATGATCCTTGAGATCATGAGCTTGGCTATTATAACCTAAATCAATATGATGATTAATCGGGCATTTTACCTCAATTACGATTATTGGCGATTAGGTCACGCTCCTTTTAAAGTATAACCAAGTGTTGGACAAACCTCGTGAGACTTATCTTGTAAGGCAGGTATGTCAAACTCAGGGTACCCCGAGGGCCACATGAGTAACAAGAGGTTGTAGTGAGGGCCGCACACAGCAGCTAATGGCTAGGGCCTAGGGGACTGATCACTAATACAATGCATCGCAAAAATTCGGCATTTCTATTGCAAGCTACATAGAGTAGCCTACAATAGAAAGTATAGAATGACAGGCTGGAGCCTCACAAGGCTCCCGGCTGCCATAAAAATGCACGCAGGCCCCCGAATCTTGCTCCGGGTGCCTGCGATTGCCGGTAAAATGGCACCTCAGTTAAAGCTGGCAGACACCATTATTGTGTTGGAGTGCTGGGGAAGGGTTGGAGTGCTGGGGGGGGGGGGGGGGTGCTGGGTGCTTCTGGATGTCTGGCTCTTCCTTGGGCCTGAGGACTGTTTTTTCCCACCCACTTGCAATTCTTGCACTTGGGGGTTAATAGGAGCACTACAGACTGTAATGCTCCAATTAACCCCCAAGTGAAAGAATTACAAGGTGGGTGGGGAAAAAACAGTCCTCAAGCCCAAGGAAGGGCCAGACAGACATCAAAAAGCCCCCCTCCCCCAGCACCTCAACCCTTCCCCAGCACTCCAACCCCCCCATCATCATAAATCTAGTATTTATCCCCTATCCGTAGGATAGGGGTTAAATACTTGAAAAATCACAATTTCTTCTGCAGAACTTACCTGCTTCTGCTTTTCAGCCTGCGCAGCGGTCTTGTGAGACCACGTAGGACGCAGGCACATGTCGGGTGCGGGCCTGATTACGTGGCCACGTCACCCAGCGTGTGGGAAGGAGGGGGCGGAGCGGAGCAGGCAGAGAGACCTGCTCTCTGCGAAGGGTGAGGGGCGGCCGCTGGAGCAGTGCTGCATCCAGCAAGGCCGCCCCAATCCACCGCTCACTTTCCTTGTACATCTGCGACCCGCACAAAAGTCTCAAACTTTGTCTCTAAAGTTTAGGGACAAAGATTGAGACTTTTGTGTGGGCTGCAGATATGCCTGTAAAGGGCCGCATGTTTGACATGCCTGTTGTAAGGGTCGCCTGGTGGTTTCATTTGGACCAAACAAAGTCAAACTGAAACTGCTATCATACTCTGGGGTAGCATCAGAATCCAGAGTATAACAAGCAAAGGCCCAGGGGAAAAAAAAAAAAAAAAAAAGCGTTACTCACCGTTCCTGAGGCCAGGCACAACTTCCTGCCTGTCTGACTTCAGGGACCGCTAAGGCCTGTGATTGTGACGCACAGACACAAGCATGATCTTGTAAGGTTCACCCTGCAGATTTATTCGTACCAAACACGTCCAATCGAAACTGCTATTATCATGGCACCACATGACTGGCCTCAGTGGTCCCTAACGTCAGTCAGAAGACCGAAGAGAGCAGGGAGTCACACCAGAGCTCAGGAGAGGTGAGTAACACTGTTTTTTATGTTTGATCACCTGGGACTCAGATATTATACTATGGGGTGTGAAGAGACCCCAGAATAATAATTTCAGTTCAGACATCTTTGTTCTAAACAAAACCGCATGGGGAACTTTGAAAATATTGTAATAACCAAATCGAAATAACAGACATGAACTCACAACGGTGGTTTGGTAATGCAAGGTTTAGTACTCGGGGTCTTTCTCAAAATTTTACAAGCAAGGCAGGAGATAAATAATGCAAACAGCTTCTACTGAGAATCCTCCTTGTGCTCAAACAGAAATACTTCAGCGACTATCAGGAGAAAACCCAACCTCCCTCCCTCCCAGATCCCTGCAGCTGCACAGAATCCAGGTCACACAGGGCTTCTCCGTCACATCAGGAGATTTTAAAGGGTATCTGAGGAATCGGTGCCTTATGCTAAATCTGGACTGAGCCTGCCGGAACCATTGCAGATTCACACCCTCCCAGAGAAGGCCTCTGCCCACATCAGCACCACACCATATTTACACCATGATGAGTCCTACATCTCCCTTTTCCTGTTGTCACAAGTGCAATCCTTGTACGTGCAAATGAATATTCATCTCATTCAGTATGCAGACACTATGTGAGCGGTATAGTACTTAAAAAGGCTTCACACCACAGCAAAGGTAGGGAGGGAGTGTAAAACAAGGACAAATACTGTGATAAGAATAGCAGCTAAGAAGGCAACAAAGTTGCAGGTGTAATATGTACTGGATGATCAGGTTAAATATTTAAAAAAAAAAAAAAAAAAAAAAAGACTGTGCATGTTGAATTTCAATAAGCCCTTTTGTTCTGAAGAGGGCCAATTCACTATCAGAGTTGTCTGGCAGTGTCTTACCCCCGTCTCCCCATTCAGAATACATACATGCTTAGCTGAACTGAGAATTTACATGTATGGACAGATCAGGAAGAAAGGATGGCGTCCTAAACCGTCTGCCGTCATAAACATTGAACATTAAACAGTTGCAGAGAATGGTCACAGACTGATTCTGTGTCCATTCCCACTGACACTATGTAAATAACATGATGGAAGCCATCTTCCCTCATGTTTGTTTACTTTTGAAACTGAAGATAAAATTGTGCATGCACCCCTCTCTATTCACTGTGCAATGGCTGAACAGAACCTACCCCTTACAATCCAGGGCCATTTTAAACATAGGGCCAAGGGTGCACTATGGCGATTCTGGAAAACCCCATTTACTTATGGTATAGCGGCCCTATGGTAACGGGGGTCCCTTGAGACAGTCCTGCATATGCTCTCCCACCATTCCCGGCTGTGCCAACTTCAGCTCATCAGTGACATTAGGACGCTGATGAGTTGCATATGATGATAAAGCAGAGAGACGTCCACTCCCTGCTTCACCATTTATCCCCTCTTCCCCAGGAGCTGCAGGCGTGAAGTGATCTCCAGTAGCTCCCTGAAGACTTCAAACCAGAGACAGAAGGGGAGTGAGGATAGGTATTAGTGTTTTGTTTGGTAGGAAAGAGTCAATAAACAGGGGGCAAATGCAGGGGGGCTTTAAACTAGTGAATTAGAATTTGTGCAAGTTAGGTATTCCTAAGTGGTCGTAATAAGGGGGGAGGGGGAGTGCTTATAAAACTTTTGCACTGAGCCCACCAATGTGTTAAAACAGCCCTGCTCCAGTCACTGTGAAGATGTCATGCTTATCTTATGTATCTGGATAGACAGACCTTGGCTAATAACAGGGAGTGCAACTACAAATTAGCTAGAAGGGAGGCATCTGATAGATTACATTTTGGTCCAAAATCACATGCTCTATGAGATGAGACCTAGTTGTCTGAAAAGTTAGTGACCATGTAAGCGAATTGGATTGGATTGACTTAGGTCAAAAAGGTCAGTTAGTCCTACTAATAGGTTAACTAGTACAACCAAATACCTTTAGCAGCGTTTTGAGTGATTTCTGGGTTTCTCTGGGAGATCCTGGCATCTTCTGCATTTGTTTACATGAGTAGCTTTCTGTTCTGTGGGCAGCCGACAGCATCTTGAGGTCTGCAGGCTGCCCACGCAAAAGAGCTGGAGTGCCCATTAATGACATTCTGTGCCCAGAAGATCCAAACAGGCAAGTATAATGGGGTGGGTGGGTTAATATTGGTGGTGTTTTGTCACATGACCACCCCAGAGATCTAGGCAAATATAGCTTTTTGGTACAGTAAGTAATTTAGAAGGTAGGCAAAGGGAGATGGGCGTAATTTAGATTACAAAGATTGATTTATCCGATGTTTATCGGTTTATTTTTTTGGTAAGTGCTATATCTGTCCATATAGGCCATACTCAGTGAATAAGGGACAGATCTCCTCAACACCGCTTTGTTGGACTCCATTCACACTAGACAATCTAGAGCAGAAATTTGATCTGTACATCAGCTAAACCTAGTCAAGACATGGGACTCCTTGCATCGATGATCTATTACTGTATACACTATAGACAGTATGGGACAGTGGAGCAATGGAGAGGGACGCCAAGCATCATAGACCACTGTGATACAAGGAGTCCCCATGTACTGACTAGGTTCAGCCAATGTACAGAAAAGATTTTTTTTTTTTTATTTGGATTTGTCCTGTGTGCACGGAGCTTAAACCACTGCTATGGAAAAATTTAGCAATAGCTTTCTGCTAAAAGCAACTGAAATAGGTTAATAAAGTATAAAAAAAAAAAATGTTCATCAGACCCCTCCCTACACAAGTAGGTGGCCATAGTACATCGCAGCAGGTTAGCTACCAATTATTTGGCATCAACGTACTGAAGGAGTGTCAAGTGAGACCCCAATCTTAAAGAGTAAGGCCTTATTCACATTTCCACATTATTCACAGACACACAATCCTGTTATCTTTGGGTCATGGGCTGCTTGTGGGTGTCGTGATTGTTTTCTTTAGTCTCCTGGCCTGAGCAAGTCTCCATTCTCTAATATTCTGTTGGTCTGTGGAAAAAGAATGGATGTCTACAGGCACCCATTACAATCAATGTAGGTGTACGGAGTCCGTCAATAACATGGACATTAGGTCTGCAAATCGCAAATTAGCAAATAAGTCCAGACTGTTTTTTGGGTTTTTTCTTTCAGAATTGAATCTTTTGAAAGAATAAGAAATGCTCGCATATATGTACAGGCCAATACTTCCATCTCTTATTATCAGCCTTCTCCTGCCTGCTAAATAGATTCATTCACAGATTAGACCTGTCTTCAGGCTGCTGTATACAGAACTCTATAGAGAGGGAAGGGGGTGAAGGAACAGTAACAAAGTTACTGAAAAGCAGAAAGACACAAATAACAGTAACATCTAGCTAACCAGATTTATTCACATGTATACAGCTTAAACCTGCTGGAAAAAATGCTATAAAAGTGTGAAATGATAAAAATTATCCCATTAAAAACACTTATCCTTTATTCACAGGATAGGAGATAAGCATCACATCAATGGGGTTCCAATGACTGGGACCCCCAGCTAAGAAGAACGATGACGGAAAGTCCACCATGCGAATGAAGCGCCAATGCGCATGTATGACCTGCGCTCCATTCACTACCAGCACTCACATGGAAGAAGTATGGTTAGACTTCCAGTGGTATGACATTTATCCCCAACCCCGTGGACAGGGAATAAGTGTCTTCAATGGGGGAACTGTTTTAAGGTTTTCTGTAGTGATCATGTAAACATAACAGCTGCTGTCCAGAGGAATACATTGACTGACATTTACTAATACTGCCTATTAGTTGGACTACATAAACCTGGTCTCTGCAGTCACAGGGTGCGCCAAATTCATTAAAATGGCAAGATGGACTTAAAGCATACAGCTAAAGCTAGGCAGGCTTCTCTTTTATAACTTATTTTTGACCTTTTACTTCCAGAAAACGAGAGTCAACAAGTAATACATCTGGCACATTTTAAGGGAAGCCTTTCAACAGAACCCAGAATATCCCCCCACCCCCCAAAAAATATAGGGTTACCTGAATAAAACACTGTTTTGCCCTTGTGACTTAGTGTCTCCGTTGCTAAGATATCACCGTTTCAGTCAAATGTGCAAATGAGCTCTTTGGAGCAAAAGGGTGTTGCGGCTTACCTCTTTGGAGCAACGATAACCCCCTAGTTGATCCAAAAAATTGTTTTTCATATTAATGAAAACAGCGATACCTCTACAAAAGATGCGCAGATTCACAAAGGGAAAACACCACGTAATTCAGGAGACCCCCAACCTACCTCTCTGGGGGGCTGGGTACAGGATACTCCATTTATGACTTGACAATTTTGAATATTCCTTATCTAGACAATTGTAAAAAAAACTCAACAGAGCAAAAAAATCTATTCTTTTTGGCACAAATTGAATTGCACCAAAAAGATACAATTTAACAGAATTTTTTAAAGGCCTTATTTACTAAGGGCCTTGATAAACGCAGGTCTTTGTATAATAAAAGGTTTACATTTTTTCACGGTCACTGTTAGATGTCAGGAAATATAGACACTACCAGGTTTCTATGTACTTGTGAACATGCAGCGATATCATTTACTAGTAAAGGAGTCAGTGGCGTGTGCTGGTGGTGCCTCATTATATATAGGCCTGGAGTATCCTGCACTGGCCTAGAGAGCTCCCATGACTAGTCCAATGCTCACGGGGGCACATTACAAGCATATGCTTGCTCTCTTTAATATCTACTTATCAGCATATTGCAAACATTCTGTACACGAACTACTGCTGTAAATTCAATATCCCAGTGTACAGACATATACTTCGTAGCTGTAGAGTTGCCCCTGGATACAATGAAAGCTAACCTTGAACAGAAAAAGGTATTCCTAACAATGGAAACAGATAATACAATAGAACACTATGCTAAAAAAGCGCACTGCCACAGAAAATGTTTAGCAAAAAATATATAAAGCTTTATTTAAATACATTTTAAAACATATATAAGACAGAAATAATGAATGGGGTGATACAACCAAACAGAACAATGAAGGCCCAAGATGGAATACTAATGGTTGATGATGAATAAATGACACTTACATTACATATATATAAGGATATGTGAAACATCCATGGTTTCTAAAGTGCATATATAACATGTAGTTTTTTAAAGTGCAAATATTCTGTGAAATAACATGATACCAAGTGGTAAATTACCTATGGGTGGACCTTCATGTAGTGAACGCGCCCCGACGCGCGTTTCGCCACTACCGTGGCTTCGTCAGGGGGAAAAAAGATGATACAATACAATGTACAAGCTTCTAAGTTGTGCAGTAGGCTGACGCATATCACTCCATGTCTTAGGTAGAAGGGGAGATTTATCAGAGTCATAAGGGAGGGATGATTATTGAACTGTATTATGTATCATGAACTGTACACATACTGCTGTGGTGAAAGTGAATCATGAGCGGACAAATGGCGGGTGTGCAGGGACCGAGCCACACACTACACTGGAGCAGAACATAGTATAAACCAACCAGGGGGTTACTACACGATTACCTAGAATAACAGCAGTGAACCCTACTACATATGGGGCTCTGAAGCACTAGACCAATAATGCATTGCATTGGAAAAATAAAAGGCTTCAATTTGCATGGCAGTATGGGAATTGGGCCATCATTGACTGGTAAAGGGTTGCCTTCTCCGCTGAGTAACTTTTTATGCTTCATCAAACAGATGGACATTGGCGTGACAAACAACAAACGTCCTATAACTATCACTTAAAGAACCTTAGCTGGTGGTGGTGGTGGCAGCGTCAGGGCTCATTCACACGACAGTATGATGGCGGAAGGCCGGGACTCCTACAAGTATAGATAACTATACAGCTACGAATCCCTCTCCAGGCATAAGGAGCACATTGGTTTCACAGCTGAAACTGGATAATGCGAATGTTCGCTTATGGTATGGAGAATATTTTCATGGTGTTGTCCATGTCGTACACACTCAGAAATGATCTAGGTATGAATCTATCCTTAAAGGTCATATACACCCATACATGATGGAATCTCCCAGCAAGACAATATGATGTCACACGGCTAGAAGTGACTGTAAGAGCACAAGCAAAACTTTCAAGTACTTCCCTTTTAATGAGTGGGGTGATACTTACCAAAAAAAATTGCAAGAACACTTCCACAGATCCACACTAAAATCTGCTACAGTTAGTGTGAATATCTGTGTGAGATTGTGAATTTGATGTTAATAGTCTTTAATGTATCTGTAAGCAAAGTAGCTGTCTGGTGCAAGTGGGGCTTAACACAGTCTGGTGTATTAGCCATTATAACCTGTTGTCACACCTCACACCACTCCCTATAACATGAAGATTGACAGGTCCTGATGTGCGGTGTCCACCGGTGCTCATACAACACTCCATGTGTGCACCAAACACATGTCTGTTCGGATTAAAAGTCGATTTTCTGAGCACAAAGACTGTAAAAAGGTTCTGTTGCTTCTGTTACTATCAGCCCCTACAACAACATATATAGGTTTACATGAGAATTCGCTGGTGATAGACTCCATTGAAGAGGCCATATGGGCAAGGGCTGTGTTTAAAAAAACCACACAAAAAAACTTGCATTCTTGAGGTAAATGAAATGGTAGCCAAACTGATGTTAGGTCCAGCAGCCAAACAAGACAGCACTGTGACATCACATCCATAAGACCAAAGCTATATCATGATCGGTTGTCTTGGTCTTACCTGGCATTGTAAACAGAGGCCTAGTAGCAAGCGAAACCATATCTCTTTTTATACTTTTATTTTCCTATATTGGGCACAGTATTTCTGATACTCACCCAAACCCCTACAAAAACAAGACTATTCTGTCCCATATTCCCAAACACTTGTTACCCATAAGGCAGATCTCTCTACTGTACCTGTTCATACCATGATTAGAATTTAGGAGTCTCCATCCTCTTTACAACCCGCACATATAGTCATTTATACTGCCACATACACAAAGTAGCTAAACCATCAGCAATAAATAACACCACAGTATAGATGTTTATGGCACAGGCAGCGCCTGCCTCTGTTTCCATTCCTCTGCCACAGGAAGGAAAAATAAAGGATCTGATTGAGACGCCTACAATTCCCCCTAGGAAACCAGCGACACACAGCAACAAATTATAGAATGATAATGGAATGTAAATCATAGCGGCAGCAGCGACTGTGCCCTGACAAGATGCCCTGCAAATCACAGACACCCACTGCAGAACCTGGGCATGGCTGGAGACAGATAGACGGAGCTGCATCACTGCAGGTGAACATACAGTACAACAGTATACGCATCATATCTATTGATAGCTTATACTCCTATACAGCGCTACCCTCCCCCACTACCTCTCCACTGACATAGACAAAGTCAAATAAAGGAACGGGATGAAAAACTATAGGATACAGCACAAAATCACAGCTACACACAGCAACAGCCCCCTTCTCCAACAAATGTAATAAAGAGAGGAGCAAATGGGAAAGGCTAGGCAAGAAGAGAAATGACATATTACACGTGTCTGTATACCTCGCATTGTGTATCTGTTGTTTATGATGGTACGTTATGTATCATCATATACTATACATATGCTATGTGTATGAGAAAATATTGTTATGTCAATATGCAATGTATGTGTATATCTGGTTATTTATGTCTAGATGCTGCATAAAAATGAATATACCACATGTGAGCGACTACTATACTAAATGATGTATGTATGTATAGATCCTATATGGTATATACTAGATGTGTATATTTACATACTACACATGTATGATTGTACTATATAATACTGCATGTCTAAAGGCTGTACATTATATATTGTTTGCACATATCATATGTGTATACTAGCCATGTATTATTTGTAAATATTTTGCAAAGTATATAAAGTGTAGGTGTACATGCTATATATTATGTAAGATTATGTACATCCGTATACTGTGTATTACATATCTATATGATTGTATATTATAAATACTACAGTGGCAACACGGTGGCTCAGTGGTTAGCACTGCAGCGCTGGAGTCCTGGGTTCGAATCCCACCAGGAACAACATCGTGTATGTTCTCCCCGTGTTTGTGTGGATTTCCTCCCATTCTACAAAGACATACAATCACATGCTATATAATATGTACATCTATATACCGTGTATTACGTATCTCAGTATATTTTACTGGTATACATAGTATGATTGCATACTATGTGACTTATGTGTAATTATACACTATATGTACATGCTGCATAATATGAATAATTCTGTATCATGTATGCATATATAATCTCTATATAACATAATATACAAGTATACAGGGCACCACAGACTCCAGGTAGCTGGCCGCATCCTCCTGACACTGACATCACTGCGGCCAGGGACAGTAATGCCAGCAGTGACACAGGCAGAGCTTGAGGCGTCCATTCACTTCCACTGATACTAGCACACAGGTACATGGCTGGACACGTCTCAACCATCAGCCCCCTCGAGGAAGAGACCCCGTCTCCGCTCATAGTGTCGCGTGGAGGACGTCACTTACCCGCCCCGCCATTGCTGCTGCCGTCTTGTCCCCTCACACCGAGAGCTACCGGCTACACAGGCGGCTGCACCAGCTCAGCACTACAGCTCAGAGCTTCTCTGGAGGAGGGGCCTCACACGTCACATGACTGTTGTCAAGCGTGGAAGACGCAAATGCGCAATTCCGGAAGTGGCCATTGCCTGATCGTGGCGACTAAACGGAGGAAGACATGTTAATGGTTATCTTCAAAGCTACTGATTTATCTTACACAAATTAATGTAAGCTAGTAGTAGCATTAATATGTATAGGATAGAAATATACATGATGATAATGCTGCATAGATCAGGTCCCAAGTGTCCTTTTATGCTCCTTAAAGGGGCTTTCACAGAGGAGGCATAAAAAATAATAATAATACCTGACCCCTATCACCTCTGTGCACTACACATTACTGCTAAAGCCAATCTGCGATCTCAGCAGTTGCAGGAAAGACCTGATGATGTTTGGGAGTCAGTATGTAGCACCTGTGCTACATCCGGGTACATGGCTTCAGAGATATGTGGAATGATATGATCTCACCACTTGTCCTAAAAGATGTGTCTAGCCTAAAGTAGGTGTAGTGATTAAGGACCCGGGGCCAAATACTAAATTTACTGGTATCCTATGTGTCCGATTTGGGCAATTTGCTAGGTAGTTCATTTATAAAATTTCTTAAGGCTAAGGTCCCACAATGCGAAAATGCAGCTTTTTTTTGTTACAGATTTTCTTGCATTTTTTTTTTTTTAGATAAAGTCAGGAGTGGATTGAACAGAACGAAGAAGTGTAAGTACTTCCTATATATTTCCCATACCTTTTGTAGACATGCTGCAACAACAAAAAAGCTGCGTTTCTGCAATGTCGAGCCTCAGCCTAAAATGAGTCTGTCATATTTAAAATACCTTCCAAACCATGTAGCAGCTGTAAAGGGATTCTACCATTAAAAAACTATTTTTTCTAGGTAACACGTCGGAATAGCCTTTAGAAAGGCTATTCGTCTCCTACCTTTGGAAGTGCTCTCCGTCGTGCCGTTCGTTTGAAATACCGGTTTGTACCGGTATGCTAATTAGTTCTCTCACAGCGATGGGGGTGTCCCCCAGCGCAGGAGATGCGATGGGGGCGTCCCCATTGCTGCTCGAAAACCAACTGCAGTGCCGCCTCTATGTTCTTCTGTATCCTCCCCTTCCTTCTTCAGCTTGATGTCGGACGCCTGTGCAGTACGCTCTGTTCGGCGAACTTTGCCGCACGTACTGCGCATGCCCGCGGCCATAGTGCCGACACCGCAATTTCGCGCATGCGCAGTACGTTCCTCGAAGTCTTCGCCGAACAGAGCGTTCTGCGCAGGCGTCCGACATCAAGCTGAAGAAGGAAGGGGAGGATACAGAAGAACATAGAGGCAGCGCTGCAGTTGGTTTTCGAGCAGCAATGGGGACACCCCCATTGCATCTCCTGTGCTGGGGTACGCCCCCATTGCTGCGAGAGAACTAATTAGCATACCGGTACAAACCGGTATTTCGAATGAACGGTGCGGCGGAGAGCACTTCCAAAGGTAGGAGACAAATAGCCTTTCTAAAGGCTATTCGGATGTGTTACCTAGAAAAAATAGTTTTTTAATGGTAGAATCCCTTTAAAAAGACAAAAACATAGGGGGCGTTCACACTACCGTCATTGTCCGACAGGTAGTGTCCGCTGCTAGTGTCCGTTCAAAATCTGGCACGGACATTAGGAGCGGACACTAGCTGTGTCCGTGACACTTGTCATTCATTTAAATGGGCATCGGGTGCGTTCGTTTGCACTCCGTGCCTGTCCTTAACTGTCCGTTTGTAAAGATGTCCGACTTTTCAAGCGGACAGAAAAAAACTACATGTCAGGTTTTGCTGTCCGCTTGAAAAGTCGAACATCTTTACAAGCGGACAGTTAAGGAAGGGCACGGAGTGCAAAAGAACGCACCCGATTGCCATTTAAATGAATTAAAAGTGTCACGGACACAGCCTGTCGGACAATGACGGTAGTGTGAACGCTCCCATACCTTATGGCCACAAACTGATGAAGCAATGCAGGTATAATCATCTTATTATGGATATAAAAATCTGTCTGGAATTGCCAGATTTTGTCCGCCGTTTGCTTACTAGTTAACACTGTTGCCTTCAGGGCTGCTTTAATATGCACTTGCACTGGGCCCTATGGTAGCTGGGGCTCCCTTTAGACAGTGGAACAGTCCTGCATTTTCTGTCCCACTGTCCAGGACAGTGGGTGCAGACTGCGCCAACTCATCGAAGTCTGAAGCCAGTGATGAAATAGGGAGCCGTCCACTCCCTGCTTCTTCATCCAGCCGCTGTTTTTGCTCATATTATCCTGGAAGCTGGAGGCTCCTGTTACTCCTAAAAGACTCCCGAACCAGAGAATAGTGAACGGGATAAGGTTTCTTTGTTTTTTTTGATTATATACACTGAAAGACATATTACTGTGGGGGCAACCTATGTTGTAGGGGAACATGATACTGGGGGACATACTGTGGATGCAACCTGAGGGGTGGGGGGGACATGATACTGTGGAAGCAACCTGAGGGGGACATGACACTGTGGGGGTCATTCTGTTGCAACCTGGAAGGGAGTATTAGCCACTAACGGCATTATATTATGTGGGGGCCACAGAGGGCTCATTAGAATTTGTACAGGTTGGGTATTTCTATCTGGTGGTGATGAGGGAGGGGCACTTATGAAACCCTTGCACAGGGCCCATCAATGAGTTAAAATGGCCCTGGTTGCCTTGCATTTCTGGAGTCCTGGGTTCAAATCCAGTCAAGAATGATGTTTGTATGTTCTTTTTGTGTTGACATGGGTTTCCAACAACACTTCAAAGACTGATGGGGGATTTAGATTATGAGCCCTACTTGGGACAGTGTGTGATGAAATATCTGTAAAATACCGCAGAATATATTGGTGCTATACATGTAAAATAAAATGTGTCTGCAGACAGCTACCAGTGCTTTGGCTCTCCCCTGGAATTTCATCTTTTTAGCCTTGATTAATATGATGAGACTCTACCCATGTCACAGTTATCTACCAGCAATCTGGCAAATTGGGTCAGCCCCTGGTGCACTTACAGACTGATTTGCATATCTATATAAGATTATTATCTCTTCATTGCCTCAAAAGGTTTGTTTCTGTTACTATTAACCCCTTCCCAACATCCGGTCTTTAATTATGGAGGCCGCACTGAAACTGTGGGGAAAAAGATCGAATCTGCAGAATACGCAGCACAAATCTGCAGTCAGAACGGCTGAAGGTCTCCACAAGGATTAGCCTCATTCAATGGAGCTAATCCACATGTGAATATTAACTCTGCAGCAACAAATTTTGCAACCATTAAAAAACAATGGGAGGCAGACTTTATGCATTTTTACATGGATTGTGGCGCATGAAAAGAAATTGAAGGGGCTCTATCACCTAATTTCAGCAATATGCGATAGAGATATTGCCGAATAGCCTTTAAAAAGGCTATTCCGGCCCCGCTGCTCATTTAATATAAGACCCCCCCTGTTTTTAAGTTTAACCTAAAAAACGTATACTTACTGTGCACGGTGGGCGTTTCGTGCACTCCTCCACGTCATCCATCGTTGACGCCCTCCTCTGGCTTCTTCTCTATGAGACGTCCTCCTTTTTTTGCGATGTTCCTAAATTCACTACACAAACTGTACTGTATTGTGATAGTGGGGAGGAACGCCTCCCTCCCCTTCTAATAGTACTCATCCATAGACAGTACTGGGGGGCGTTCCTCCCCGCTCTCAAAGTACAGCGCTATAGGCGCTACTGTGAAGAAGGGTGTTCCTGACTATCAGAAACGCCCTTCTGACGGTGAAGAGCTACGGTATCGGCACCAATAGCTCTTCACCTGGGGCACAGAACATGAAAGCTGATAGTGTGCTGAATTCAGTGCACTGTCGGCTTTCTAGCGGTATATAAAACCGCATGTGCCCCAAGTGGTGAAAGGTCCTCTTTAAAGGGCCAATAATAAATTCATTGCAATGTTGCTTATTGCTCCTTACAAAGTAACCATGATGAGAGTGATCACTGCCACTAAGCATTCCAGAGCTAGGACTAACAATGGCTCTTAATCCAGGATATTGTACCATCTCCTATATACATGGCTGCGACCCCAAGTGGACCCCCTGAATAGAATCTGAACACTGGTGAGAACCTACCCTAACCTGTGATAAAGTGGTGGTGTTGCATGGAGCCTGTGAAAGCAATCAGCAGTCTCTAACACACAGTGCTTACTTGTCATATGCTGTAAGGCTCTGTCCACCTTAGTCTTAGAACTTCCATACGCTGTATAACATATAGTCATGACCACTGTACATTTTCAAGTGGATCCCATCTAATTCTGACGTATGTCACTGAGTTATACCGGCCTCTGAGCTTCTGTTCAGCATTTCTGCAACTCTGATGGCAAGACTAGCTACTGGAGTAGACAAAAGAGCTTAAAGGTTATCCCCATCTCAGATATTTATGCAATGCATTAATGTATAATAAATGCAGGCCTTACCTCTAGGGCCAACTCAAGAACAGGGTCTTGTAGACATGCCATAAATGTGTGAGATGGGACTAATGGCAATGACAAATCTTGTGACCAGTCCTGCATCTTATTATAAGATCCCTCCTGCAGCTAGCTATAGCCATTAGATAGCAAGAAATTGCTTAAATGACCACTATCTATAGTGTGAACCCCAAGGTTCACATCTAGAAGCAGATCCTGCAGTATCTTAGCTCTGTTAAGTACACAGTCTGCATCTCATCTCCAGTTTCTAGCTGAGCTATATGCCAGTAGCCACAGAATTATTTCATTTGTAAATTTATTTCATCTATGATATCCATAATTAAAGATGTTCTTTAAGAAGGACAGATGTGGCATCGGCAGTTTTACTGCAGTAGTGCTGCATCCTTGTCTTGTGATGGAGCAAAGTACCCCCTAGTGTTCAACAGAGGAGAAACATTTTCCACACATTATACATAGCAACTAGAGATGAGCGAACACTAAAATGTTCGAGGTTCGAAATTCGATTCGAACAGCCGCTCACTGTTCGTGTGTTCGAATGGGTTTCGAACCCCATTATAGTCTATGGGGAACATAAACTCGTTAAGGGGGAAACCCAAATTCGTGTCTGGAGGGTCACCAAGTCCACTATGACACCCCAGGAAATGATACCAACACCCTGGAATGACACTGGGACAGCAGGGGAAGCATGTCTGGGGGCATAAAAGTCACTTTATTTCATGGAAATCCCTGTCAGTTTGCGATTTTCGCAAGCTAACTTTTCCCCATAGAAATGCATTGGCCAGTGCTGATTGGCCAGAGTACGGAACTCGACCAATCAGCGCTGGCTCTGCTGGAGGAGGCGGAGTCTAAGATAGCTCCACACCAGTCTCCATTCAGGTCCGACCTTAGACTCCGCCTCCTCCGGCAGAGCCAGCGCTGATTGGCCGAAGGCTGGCCAATGCATTCCTATGCGAATGCAGACTTAGCAGTGCTGAGTCAGTTTTGCTCAACTACACATCTGATGCACACTCGGCACTGCTACATCAGATGTAGCAATCTGATGTAGCAGAGCCGAGGGTGCACTAGAACCCCTGTGCAAACTCAGTTCACGCTAATAGAATGCATTGGCCAGCGCTGATTGGCCAATGCATTCTATTAGCCCGATGAAGTAGAGCTGAATGTGTGTGCTAAGCACACACATTCAGCACTGCTTCATCAAGCCAATACAATGCATTAGCCAGTGCTGATTGGCCAGAGTACGGAATTCGGCCAATCAGCGCTGGCTCTGCTGGAGGAGGCGGAGTCTAAGATCGCTCCACACCAGTCTCCATTCAGGTCCGACCTTAGACTCCGCCTCCTCCGGCAGAGCCAGCGCTGATTGGCCGAAGGCTGGCCAATGCATTCCTATGCGAATGCAGACTTAGCAGTGCTGAGTCAGTTTTGCTCAACTACACATCTGATGCACACTCGGCACTGCTACATCAGATGTAGCAATCTGATGTAGCAGAGCCGAGGGTGCACTAGAACCCCTGTGCAAACTCAGTTCACGCTAATAGAATGCATTGGCCAGCGCTGATTGGCCAATGCATTCTATTAGCCCGATGAAGTAGAGCTGAATGTGTGTGCTAAGCACACACATTCAGCACTGCTTCATCAAGCCAATACAATGCATTAGCCAGTGCTGATTGGCCAGAGTACGGAATTCGGCCAATCAGCGCTGGCCAATGCATTCTATTAGCCCGATGAAGTAGAGCTGAATGTGTGTGCTAAGCACACACATTCAGCACTGCTTCATCAAGCCAATACAATGCATTAGCCAGTGCTGATTGGCCAGAGTACGGAACTCGGCCAATCAGCGCTGGCTCTGCTGGAGGAGGCGGAGTCTAAGATCGCTCCACACCAGTCTCCATTCAGGTCCGACCTTAGACTCCGCCTCCTCCGGCAGAGCCAGCGCTGATTGGCCGAAGGCTGGCCAATGCATTCCTATGCGAATGCAGACTTAGCAGTGCTGAGTCAGTTTTGCTCAACTACACATCTGATGCACACTCGGCACTGCTACATCAGATGTAGCAATCTGATGTAGCAGAGCCGAGGGTGCACTAGAACCCCTGTGCAAACTCAGTTCACGCTAATAGAATGCATTGGCCAGCGCTGATTGGCCAATGCATTCTATTAGCCCGATGAAGTAGAGCTGAATGTGTGTGCTAAGCACACACATTCAGCACTGCTTCATCAAGCCAATACAATGCATTAGCCAGTGCTGATTGGCCAGAGTACGGAATTCGGCCAATCAGCGCTGGCCAATGCATTCTATTAGCCCGATGAAGTAGAGCTGAATGTGTGTGCTAAGCACACACATTCAGCACTGCTTCATCAAGCCAATACAATGCATTAGCCAGTGCTGATTGGCCAGAGTACGGAATTCGGCCAATCAGCGCTGGCTCTGCTGGAGGAGGCGGAGTCTAAGGTCGGACCTGAATGGAGACTGGTGTGGAGCGATCTTAGACTCCGCCTCCTCCAGCAGAGCCAGCGCTGATTGGCCGAATTCCGTACTCTGGCCAATCAGCACTGGCTAATGCATTGTATTGGCGTGATGAAGCAGTGCTGAATGTGTGTGCTTAGCACACACATTCAGCTCTACTTCATCGGGCTAATAGAATGCATTGGCCAATCAGCGCTGGCCAATGCATTCTATTAGCGTGAACTGAGTTTGCACAGGGGTTCTAGTGCACCCTCGGCTCTGCTACATCAGATTGCTACATCTGATGTAGCAGTGCCGAGTGTGCATCAGATGTGTAGTTGAGCAAAACTGACTCAGCACTGCTAAGTCTCTGCATTCGCATAGGAATGCATTGGCCAGCCTTCGGCCAATCAGCGCTGGCTCTGCCGGAGGAGGCGGAGTCTAAGGTCGGACCTGAATGAAGACTGGTGTGGAGCGATCTTAGACTCCGCCTCCTCCAGCAGAGCCAGCGCTGATTGGTCGAGTTCCGTACTCTGGCCAATCAGCGCTGGCCAATGCATTCTATTAGCCCGATGAAGTAGAGCTGAATGTGTGTGCTTAGCACACACATTCAGCTCTACTTCATCAGGCTAATAGAATACATTGGCCAATCAGCGCTGGCCAATGCATTCTATTAGCTTGATGAAGCAGAGTGTGCACAAGGGTTCAAGCGCACCCTCGGCTCTGATGTAGCAGAGCTGAGGGTGCACAAGGGTTCAAGTGCACCCTCGGCTCTCCTACATCAGAGCCGAGGGTGCGCTTGAACCCTTGTGCACACTCTGCTTCATCAAGCTAATAGAATGCATTGGCCAGCACTGATTGGCCAGAGTACGGAATTCGGCCAATCAGCGCTGGCCAATGCATCCCTATGGGAAAAAGTTTATCTCACAAAAATCACAATTACACACCCGATAGAGCCCCAAAAAGTTATTTTTAATAACATTCCCCCCTAAATAAAGGTTATCCCTAGCTATCCCTGCCTGTACAGCTATCCCTGTCTCATAGTCACAAAGTTCACATTCTCATATGACCCGGATTTGAAATCCACTATTCGTCTAAAATGGAGGTCACCTGATTTCGGCAGCCAATGACTTTTTCCAATTTTTTTCAATGCCCCCAGTGTCGTAGTTCCTGTCCCACCTCCCCTGCGCTGTTATTGGTGCAAAAAAGGCGCCAGGGAAGGTGGGAGGGGAATCGAATTTTGGCGCACTTTACCACGTGGTGTTCGATTCGATTCGAACATGGCGAACACCCTGATATCCGATCGAACATGTGTTCGATAGAACACTGTTCGCTCATCTCTAATAGCAACCAGAGCACTGTTAAAAAAAAAAAAAGCAGTCCTATGGGATTGTTACACAGCTTTCCCAGAGGTCTGAATTGCAAATTTGCTTTCTGTGCTTTAGTTTTAATGTGGGAAAAGTATAATTTATCATGTAGGCAGATTTATCATTCGAGATCTTGGTGACCGTAATATGAATCATATTATTTTTACTAAGGGGGCGTTCACACTACCGTCAGTGTCCGACAGGTAGTGTCCGCTCCTAGTGTCCGTTCAAAATCTCACACGGACATTAGGAGCGGACACTAGCTGTGTCCGTGACACTCGTCATTCACTTAAATGGCGATCGGGTGCGTTCTTTTGCACTCCATGCCCTTCCTTCACTGTCCGCATGTAAAGATGTCCGACTTTTCAAGCGGACAGAAAAACCTGACATGTAGGGTTTTTCTGTCTGCTTGAAAAGTCGGACATCTTTACATGCGGACAGTGAAGGAAGGGCACGGAGTGCAAAAGAACGCACCCGATCGCCATTTAAGTGTCACGGACACAGCTAGTGTCCGCTCCTAATGTCCGTGCAAGATTTTGAACGGACACTAGGAGCGGACACTACCTGTCGGACACTGACGGTAGTGTGAACGCCCCCTAAGAGTTTCCAGATTTAACTAAAGCTTGCCTTACGCATTACATAATACATGGCTGAAGCATATCAACCAGCTATCTAATGTGTATGGAAGATCTTCTAACTCTTCTTGGACGGTAGGTGTTTGGAGAAAGTGGGATCGGGCATGATGTAGCAAGACAAATTTGTTCCTTTGCTCATGTGGATTGTTATAGCTTTTTAAACTTGGTCAGTGCACATGGAGTTTTTTGGTGCTGATTTTGACATTGAATCAGCCTCAGAACTCTATTGGGAGGCTGTTTTTGGAGGCTGATTTTGTGGCGGATTCAGCGTCAAAATCAGTGCCAAAAAACTCTGTGTGCACTGACCCTAAGTGTGACCTATCTGTGGCAGGGAAAAACACTGTGCAAAATGCACGTCTCCTGTACATTTCACAGACTTGAGAGGTATGTGTGTGTGTGTGTGTGTGTGTGTGTGTGTGTGTGTGTGTGTGTGTGTGTGTGGGGGGGGGTTATATGAATAGATCATCAATGGTTTGGTGGATTGGTCCCAAATTTCCCAGTACAGTCCCAAATTTTCAGAAACCCCCATCAAGTTCAGGTACTTCCCATTTAAAAAAGGGGTGTTACTTACAAAAAAAAAATTCCCAAATGGGGTTGTATGGGACAGGATTGAAACATCCATTTTTTTATTAATGCAAAAATTGGTAACTATTCCCCCAGGACCACCACTAATATACTGTTAGAAGGGTCTGTGACACTCCAGAAGCCAGCACAGCTCCATGCATTGTGTAGTGGTTATGAATGGTGCTGCACTGCAGCAACCAAGCACTGCCAATACACAATGTACAGAGAAGTCTGTGCTTCTGTAACACTGCCGCCCCTTCATAGCAGAAAACATGCGTTTCAGAGAGGCGATACTCTCCAACAGTGTATGACATTAGTAACTTACAAAACTGCACCTAATACAAACTAATGCAACCTACAAAAAACTGCAGTGTACGCATTGCCATAAGATCACAAATGTATATCTTTATTAACATGAAAGATGAGCCACAAAACACAGAGAACAAGGTAGTACCTGAGACTCAGCTTCTATACACATAACAGTATGGCATAATCCCCTACTTACATGGTATAAATAATAGAGAGTATAATAAAAGTGTAATAGTGCTAGGTTCCATTGCTGTAGGGAGACCACTGTGGATGGTGTACGCTAGCCTTCACTTTCAGTAGGGGTGTCAACTTGAATCCTATTGGTCTGATATTGATAGTCCCTGAAAACACATTTGAAAAAAAAACAACTTTTTTTGGTTTCCTGCCGCAGAATTTGATCCTGTGTTGGTATAAATATATTGTATAACTGTGGCAGAACGAAGGGATCCTATCATGCAGATCGAATTTTTGTCTCTAACATGTAGAAATAGCTTAAGAAAGGCTATTCGTCTCCTACCTTTAGATGTCTTGTCCGCGTCGCCATTCCGTAGGAATCCCGGTTTTCGCCGGTATGCAAATGAGTTCTCTCGCAGCACCCAGCACTGCAAGAAAACTCTCCAGCACCGCCTTCATCTTCTTCAGGAACGTCCTCTTCAGGCCTCTTCTTCTGGCGCAGGCGGTGAAGCTTGTAGGCCTCGGACAAAGCCGACTGTGCATGCCCGCGGCCACAAGAAAAATGGCCACTTATACAGTAAGTAAGCAGCCATTTTATTGTGGCCTATTAGATCTATATAGAAAATGCGTAAAATTGCATAGCTAAAATTAAAGAGGTTGTCTGGGATTATGGTTTTTTATGGCCTATTTTCAGGATGGGCCATAAATATATGATTAAATTAATATCCAGACTGATCATCTGCACAGAGCCACAACCGGTGCCCGTCCGGTACACAGCAGAGCAGGCCGAAAGGTATGTTTGGGTTAATAACACGTCCGCACACTCACAGAATGTTGCTAAGGCGAAATATGAATTCTTATTTGGGGAGCCCAAGTCCACGACAGATGACAAAGCGCCAGCAATGCTATGACTAAGGGATATGTGCTTCCCGAAACTCCTCAGTGTTCCTGCTACTTGCGTTGATTTTGTACAGTGGATTTTATTGCTATTCAACATTAAAGGATCGTGGTTTACCTCACAGAGTGCTGAACGTCTGTTTGCTTTGAGTGCCTACAGCTGGTCCCTGCTGCATGTCCATGCACCTTGAGTGCACCTGGAAACCAGTACACCTGAGGAAGGGCGTAGTATAACGCCCGAAACGCGTTGTGTGAAAGTTTTTGATGTCAATAAAACCGAATTTGCCATTTTTTACCAAACAAGAGAGCGCAGTTCCTTATTCCTGGATTCGCACCGAATCTGAGTTGTTGGTCCTTTTATCCATCCGGTACTCAAGACACTCTGGTTAGAAAAAAGACCCAAGGCAACTACACCCTAAAGCTTTCAAGTGAGCGATTTCCACCTCTGAACTAATGTCGTTCTAGAGATGAATAACAGAGTATTGCCTCCCCCGCAGGCAGATTCTCTTCAGATACTCTTCAGATTCTCTTCTAATCTTATCTTTCTCTATGTCTTTCTTTCTCATTATAATTTTCTCACCATCCTGCTCTCTTCCCCCCCTTCTTTCCATCATGACCGTTTATTTACATTTGTTCTATTGCACAATGTTTTACATTAAAACAAAAAGATGTAAAAGTTTTATTGACCTCTTGTAATATGACTACAACAGGGGTGCGCGCACTCCCCTTCTACCAAATTCACAAGGGCTCGTTCACACAGGGCAGGGGGGCAGATTTTGGCACTGAATCCACATCATAGTCCGCCCCCTCACAATAGTGGTCTATGTAGTGAGCTGCCCTTTCTTAAGGCGGATTCTGCGGCTGATTCAGCCCCGGCATCCGCCTTGCAGTTGAACCCTCCAGACTACGCCCATTCATTTGGGCCTACTCCAGAGCAGGAAGCCACGACTGTTGGAAGCCACGACAGTCGTGGCAGGCGCATTTTGGCCCTATTGTGACGCGACTTCCTGCGTCACAATCAGGACCAAAATCCGCCAATACGCCCCCGTGTGAACTAGGCCTAATGCTGTACTATTTGTGCACTGATAATCTACTTGCTTTTGGTCAATAAACATTGGGAAAAAAAACCAGAGCAAGGAGCAAAAAGCTCTATCCATTGTCTAGTGGCCCAGTATCTTCACCACAGCTCAGCTCCCAGTGAAGTCCAAGAGAGTTGAGCTGCAGTGAAGTCAATATCTACAAATTGTACAGCGCTGCGGAATATGTTGGCGCTATATAAATAAAATGTATTATATATAGGCTTTCAACTTACAGGCCCATAATATTTACAGGGTGGTCACTGTAAGTGGCTCCAAACAGCTAATTGATCCAGGGGCAGGATATGGAATGATTTGTATGGGCAGTGCGCGGCAAGCACTCGGACCCCATTATAGTCTATGGGGTCCATGTGCTTAACAGCACAGCTTTTGCAATTGCGTTTGTATTCCGTTCGGAGGGTCTCCATGCAGACTCTCCCCGGACAGAATACAAAAGCAGATGTGAACAAGTCATTACTTTGCCAACAGTACATTGTAAGGCTGAAATCAGGGGTCATTTGCCCTGTTTCAGCTGTTTTTTGTTTTTTTTAAAGTTGGGTTGGCTTCTAAGGTGAGCCTTAGCCTAAAGCTATATTCTCACGATAGGGCCCTGCACTCAGACGCGAAAAAAGTACTTTTCACATGAGTCTGAGGGATCCACGAACTTGGCCCAAGAAATGACAGGCTCTATTTTTTCTCTGATTTTATACATGGACCATTAAAAGAATGGTTGCATAAATAGATTCATTAATGTCTATGGAGCCATGTACTGACTGTTAACACATCGGCAAGGACAGGGCCGATAAACCCTGCCTTGTGAATAAGCCCTAATTGGGTTTTCAAGGATTACAACACTGATGACCCATCATTAGGATTTTTCTGTATCAGATTGGTGGGCAAAACAGAATCCCATTGATATCAATGGGTTCCGTCTAGTGACCGTAACACATTGAAATCAATGGGTTAAAAAGCCTCCCATTGAGTTCAATGTGTTACTTGCGCTAAACAGAACCCATTGAAGTCAATGGGATTCTGTTTTGCAGCGCTGTATCTGATGCGAGTTATCGTATCAGAATCAACGCCGCGTTACATTGTGTGAATGCCCCCTCAGAGCATTAAAGGGCCATGGTGTGAATATACTATGTGAATGGTGTGCAGGTAGATGGTTTCAGAAACTGCATAAAAATATTGCGTCCTTATTCTTAAGATTGACATGAATTGCATCGGTCATGACAAGTCCAACAGTGTTGGAGATTTCAAACCACTAAATTTGATTGATATAAGTCATGTAAAGAATCGGCAGTAACTTTATTTTTTTTGTTTCTGTAACAGATAAATAAAAAAGGTGGTAGAAATGTAAAACGAGTCTATCTATATATGCTGCAATGTACCTAAATCAAAGGGGTTGTCCACTTCATTTTTATTGGCGACCTATCCTCAGAATAGGTCATCTACAAGACCTGAGTGGTCTGACACCCAGACACTGCGGATCAGCTGTTAGAAGAGGCCACAGCACAGTTTGTTGTTTACATTGCAAGCTGTCTGTTTCATAACAGCCATATGATAGAATTACAGCCTCATCCCATAGAAGTACATAAGATGAGACTGTAATTACAAGTGCGTGAATGCTATGAAACACACAGCGGGAAGCGTTAATAGGAAAGAGATCATTATAATTATTCTTGCATGAGTTTGGTGGCCTCTTCAAACAGCTGATCAGCAGGGGTGCCAGTTGTCAGACCCCCACTGATCTCTTCTTAGTGATGACCAATGCTGAGAGTAGATCAATTAAAATGAACTGGATAACTCCTTTAAATCTATTTGTACTATAGAAGGCCAAAGCATTGTATCTCTAAGTACTCTAACCAAGTATCAATGTATAAATAACAAACAATGCACCAAAAAAATAATTAAAAAATTATTTTTTTGGTGCATTGTTTGTTATTTATGTTATATATATTGATACTTGATTGGAGTATTGGGTTTTGGTTTGGTATCTATGTTTTTACCTAGTATTGAGATTCTTTTGGTTTAACATTGTAGCTCTAAGGCCTGGTTCACATCCGCGTTCAGGGAGTCCGTTTGGGGACCCTCCGGAACGGAAACCTATACGCATAGAAAAGTGGTTACCTTGGAAAACATGCGGACTCCACAGACTATAATGGGGTCTGTGTGGTTTCCGCATGAAACATGCAGAGAGAAGAGTCCTGCAAGCAGCACTTTTCTCTCCGCATGTTTCATGCAGAAACCAAACGGACTCCATTATAGTCTATGAGGTTCACGTGTTTTCCCAGGTAACCACTTTTCTACACATATAGGTATCCGTCCCCTCCCCAAACGCAGATGTGAACCAGGCCTAACACTGACACCAGTCAGTCAGCTACAATGCCAGTAGAAATAAGGTGTGTGTGGGGAGGGGGTTATTAACCCTTCTATACCCCTTAATTCTCTTGCATAGAGGCGTGAAAGGGTGCAAGTCCTATGCTACATCTTGGTTGCACATGTTCCCCATTCTGCACCTTGCACCGGGGAGGGATTGCCTCAGCCTGACATTTATTATAATTTTATAACTATATGCCAGTTTTCAGACACGCGTTATACCAGAAATTTACGCCGATTCCTAACTGACTAGGTCTCCATTCGGGTACATGGGGAATCACTCACTTATGAAGAGGCTGGTGTGTCGTCAAATCTCAGCATTATCTTGTGCCTGTCAGGGCTTATATTAAAACTACCATACAAAACTGTCTTCATAAATCTGCCCCGGTGTCTATAAGAGTTCCTCCATATATATGTCACACCCACCCACCCAAAGGTCAGGAGAGTTTCAAGGATCAACAAGAATGCGCTACAATGGCTCTGCAAAGCCCTACACACCCTGTTAAGCAACACGAAGTTACTCAAGAGCAGCAGAAGAGCAACTTCCACCCCACTAAGCAAGTCCACACGCTAAATATAGTAAGGCGGAATCCCCAAGTTTATATAGTCCATAGGCAGAAGCCACGCCCACCCGGTTTGTCAAACGAATCAGAACCCAATTGGTCTTCAGATAGGGTGGGCGTTACCGGATCAATGACGTCTTCAATAGTGATTGGTCAAAATATGACCGTCACCATTTTACTACACCCTACGGTAAGAATGACTAACCGTAACCATAGAAACTACTACACTTCACGATGGATTCCTCAACTTGTCAATTGACGACAACACTAACTTAATCCACAAGTCATATATGACAAGAACAAAAAAACACAGAGCTGCCGTTTCAGTGGAGAAACAACCGACAGCACACCTAACAAGCTTCGCTTCCTGGAAAAGAGCGTTATAAGCCTTAGTAAGATGGCCACGCTTTAGCTTCCTGCGTATGATTTATGGCCTTGTAATTGGCTGTCTCACTTGCACGTGATTAGAACACTCCTACAAACGGAGAATAAGAGCTTTTGATTAGCTAGGAATGGCGCATGCGTATTGTAGAGTAGTTCCGGCACTCTTCCTTCGGTGACGTAAGCAACTGCCGCCATTTCGTGTGACCGATCGGCAAGGAAGAGGAGGCGAGAGCAGGAAGTCGGTGAAGGAGAAGCGTTGGTAAGAGATGGAATAGAAATGCTCGGAGTTTTCGCCTTTGTGGGGTATTGGTGGGGCAGTGACTAAGCTGTAGCTAGTGGGCCGCACGTATGTTGTCCGTATACCTTGCTAGGCATAATGCGGATCCTGTGTATGTAATACTGTGTTCTATGGGCCTGTAAGGGGTCAATCGGCAGATACGCCTCAGAGGAGGAATTCTCTTTCCCATATTGTAATGTTACGTCCTATAGACTACTGTACTGTCATGTGGGAAGCTTCACACTAAATGGCTAATAAATTAGGTATTTGAGCCTAGCGCCATTCTCACTCTATGGCTATATGGTTACCTACAGCTTGTGGGGTCATGAATGAATAGCTTGTCATTTCAGTCACATGACCCCTCATAGAAGTCAATGGCCATATCTGACTATTGCGCAATAATCATCTGCAGTTTCCATTCAATTCCATACATTGAGGGGCTGTCTATGACAAAACCACATCTAAGGCTGCAAGTATTCCAACTGGCAGATCCACTATGGCATGTCGCCCTATGCCAAGCTGCTCTTGGACATGGTATAAAATGGCCAGTGTAGATATAGGGTGGTATGATGGCATATCTGCTATGTAGAAGGCTATAAAATGAGTCTGGATATGTCACTTAAGAACATATGCCAGAAAAATGGCGTACAGGGATATTCTGGAGGCACGTCTTGCACCGGATGTGTGCTTCAAGCCTTGATCCGTGCCTTGTCTATCGCATTCTGCCAATGTGGGCATTACGGATCAGGGCAGGCCAAGGTGGGGATGCCTCTGCCAGGCTGATGTATTCATGGCAGTTTCCTGGCCTGAGTTAGAATGGACATCTATTCCAGTTCCCACCTGGCATAGGTTTCCATTCTGGCACCAGATCCTCCGACAGGTTTATGAAGAGGACACAACCGCTTGGTAAATCTCTTGTCCCTGCACCAGTCAGGCCGATGCGCCAATCTTAATAAATTTGCTCCAATGGCTGTTGAAGTTGTTACTGAGCAGCACCTTATACTATCATTAACTGGGTGGGGGGATATATTAAATTGGTGTAAAGGAAGATTGTAGAGACCGCCCTTAGCAGTCAGATTCCAGCTTTGACTTTTCAGATGTCCTTTGGAAAATGAAAGTGACCAGATTGGTTTCCACTTATTCTTTGAACCGGTTTTGATTAATCTGCAATGTATGTACAAACTTTTATTATTTTTGAGCGTCTTTCCGCTGTGTTGTACTGTTTCCTTTGTTAGGGTAAGTTCACATGGAAAACGAAGAGGAATTTAAGGTGGACAGCTTCCTTAGATTTATCCTCAACCCCCACGACTGAATGCGAAACAAAGCATTGACTTTTTGCCGCTGATCAGCCAGATGACTTGAGCTGCAGACTCTGGCAAGATGGAGCAGGATGCTAGTTTTTTGGCGCTCTGCTCTGATCTCATTAGGGTGGAATCTGCCACTGGGGCTGAGAAACTTCTGAATACATTGACAACTGGGTGTTGCTATTCCACTTGGCCTGGGTCTGTATTCCTTCATAGTCTGACAATGACTGGACAGTGTAAGAGTATAGGGACACATCGCCAGCTGGAAACAAACACCAAGTTGGCAATTTCTAGTAAGGTGAAGGATGGAGCCATACTGAGACTTATTGTAATTTTATCTATTTAGCTGCAGTCCAATTGATCATGTACAATATGAGTTCTATAACTGTTACTGAATAGTTACTCAATCGGTAGCGCTAGAAAAAGTTGACGTGGAGCTCTGACCTGGCAGAGGAAAAGTGCGACATAGAATGATGTCATCGGAGTACCATTATTCACTACTGATAGACCATCAATATTTAGATTATTAGATTGAAGTTAGGTCAATAAAATATATTCATATTTAGGTGTGGAGATTCTCTAATGGGTTTTTATTTTATTATGGAAAACCTCCTAGGACTGGTTCACATGTATATTGGCTTAGGGCGAGTGCAGGGATTGAAAGGCGCTTCTAAAACCTAATTTCTTTTTGAGGCAGCCACACACAATCCATCTGCACCATCTCCAACATGGTTTACACCTCCTCGGATTTTAGTTGCAGAGAGTATTTTCTCCCACTAGCCATATCCACAAATGTCCTTCAGCACTATACGTAATCTTCACATGCTCCACCAGACTTTGGACTCGAGGGCTTGGCGAAAGAAGGAAACCAAGTAATGCACGAGGATGTCATTCCTAATATTAAGGAATGTGGATCTTCCCTAAAATTAATAACCGTATTCAATAGAAATGATTGCTGTGTTTCCGGGGGTCAATGTGTAACTAGTATTTACAGGGTATTGATCATTCAGTCATTTATTACTAGTCTGATATTGTTCTCAAAGATGGATAACTTTGTGTAATCTTGGTGTAGCCATAAGATTTTCACCTTGGCATTTACCCATACTCCTCTACTGGCAGATTTGTGACGGGGGGGGGGGGTGTGTGTGTGTGTGTAAGGATCAGGCAGCTGGATTTCATCTGCTTAATCCATTTGTTCTCAGGGAAATACTGAAACTGGTAAGATACTGAACTGGCAGTGTTTGCCTTCCCTCTCCTAGTTCAGTACCCTTCCAGTCTAGCCGAATGCGCATGTGTAGCGGTGGGATTGTAAGAGCGACAATGAGCATGACTGCTTTTACCCTTTTACAGAGAATGGCATTGGATAGTAACTACTCCCCTTCTTGTCACTCCTAAGCTTACCCCTCAGAAGCCATCAGAGTTGTGTTCTGTCCAGTCTTTTTGAGTGGAAGTAAATGCACAAGATAACTGTTGGCAGAACCCGTAGATTAGTGATGGGATTGGCTGATGATATGTTGGCAGTTATTGGTGGGGGTGGGGGGGCTGGATGATGGGGGGCTTGCCCTTTCCTTTGTCCCAGTTGCAGATAAGCTGCTGTTACAGGGTCTAGAAGGGGCTTATTTCCCTCAAGTGCTTGTCTACGTAGAGGTTTATTCAGATGGTGCAGTTAGAACTGCATTGAAAAAAAGAAAAAACCTTTCCATTTTTGATGCAATTGTCATTTTTTCCATGTGAAATTTGTGTAGTAGGTTAGTAGCTTTGGCCTCTAAAAACCAAAATAGAATTACATACAGTTGGAATAACCTCACCCAACTAAACCATGTGATATACCCTAAGTGTGACTGGCTATATGGCCTCATGCACACAACCAGCAGTGAAAATGGCTGCACTTCTGGATGCAATGTCAGTTTTGGGGGGGTTTTTTGCATCTGTTTTTCACAGCCATTTTCCCCAATTCTCCTGTGCATTGTACTGAGCTGTCCCTGCATTGTGCACTTCTACTGGGCACATCCTCCAGCAATGTACAGTTTCTCCAGCTTTGGGCCCTGACGTGCGGGTCATGTGCTCTCTGCAGTCGCTGGTCACGTGCTGGACATTCCAGGAAATGAGTTTCAGGAAGAGCAATGATGAGAACAGGACTTGCCGGCCGTCTGACTCCAACTCACAAGACAATCTAATAATACGTGCACACTTGTACATAGGGGCTTTTTTACTTTCTGAGTGGTTAATCTCCTATATAAGGAAATGTTGACAAGGCTGTGTGTATACAATAGCATACTTGATCGTTTTTTGGGGGAGGGGCTATCCTGTTCAGACCCAACTCGCCACATGTGCTGAGCAGCCTTTTTGGTGTGTTAAGAGGGACCAACAGGGATCTGCGCCCTTTTTACATAACTGTGGCATAAGTTGGAGGTATCCACACAGAAATCCTTCGACGGGCACTGCAATGTACTCATGTGATATACACTAGACACGTTATTTGACACAGAAAGTTTGGCAGCTGCTTGGCGAAACAATGCAGTTTTTCTTTAAGTTAAAGGGACTCCCCATTAAGTCAAAAGCTGTCAGTGAGCACAAAGCCATGGTAACAGTAAGAGAGGTCTTACCAAATGTCCATCAGCTTCAGATGTTAGGACACTTATTAGCCTCCATTTACTGAGATGTCATTAGGTTAACCCTTTCAGCTGATGAGGCTTGTTAGTCTGCATGTATAGTCTTAGATATGCCATGTTGTACATGGTTCACAGATCACATGACCAGCTCGGTGGACGACTTGTAAGCACCCCAAATTAAAAGTTACCCAGTAGATGTTACTTCACCTGCTAGTATAGTGCAGTAAGGTCATCTGAAATACTGTTTGGTGGCAGTAAGTACATAAAAATATGTAATACTGTGTATGTGTGTATATATATATATATATATATATATATATATATAGGAAGCATAAATACTTAGTGGTGTAGAAAGCTTCCTACATGTCATACGTCTTCATCACACTGTTTCCTGCCTCCTCGCTTCTGAATCATCATCTCTTAGGTACTTTATGTTTTTTAGGCAGTTTCTTCCACTTATTTTCTCATGTGTATAGAAGGGTGTGTGGGCAAGAGCAGCGATTCATTTGTGAGTGGGCTTTTTCTGGGTATTGACTGATTTCTTTTCCTTCTAGCTTGTACTTGGTCACTGTATTTTACATTAGTTTATTTTAGTGACTGCTTTAGGTAATGGGGACATCTAAGAACAATGCCCGCACATGCTATTGGGTTGGGATAACCTCCCAAGGGCTAGTATTACTTGTACAATGTGTACAGACTTCCTACAGCTGCTCATAGACGTTATCAGTATCCCTTAAACATGTACACTTTTCTCCAGAATTGTCAAATTTCTGAGCTATTCCATACAGACGTTGTCTCCTCTGCTGCAAACCTTGATATTATAGATTTAGTGCTGGGTATAAAGACCTAAATCTCCAAGGGTCACCAATACGACTAAGAGGTAAAGGTAAGATGGTGGTAGTAATAGTACTACACATGAATGAGCCATGTTACTAGAATGTGAGTGGTGGGTCCTCCAACATGGTGATGGTTTTAACAAAAATACCGATAAGTTAATGTGATACCTACAGGTTGGCACGAATATGTTGGTGGTTGTGCATGAAAGTCAGGAGGAAAGCTGATCATGGCCACCTCAATGAGCTGCCTGACCACTAGTCTAATGGCTGGTAGTTAGGCAGCTTATCCCTAGCAACCTGTATGTCAGACATGACTCAGCAGTTTGGCTGAAAGCTGCATTGGCATTGTGCTGACGGGCGGCAGAGAGGAGGAAAGCAGCTTACCAGCAGCCGCAGTATCAGCGAGGGCGTCTAGAGAACCTTCATGTTCTTTACTAGATAGCTTGCCCCACAGTGCATATAGTCGGTCTATGTAGTACAGCTGCCCCGGGTCTGATCACTACCATACTATAGTCACATGGTGGAGCTGTCACAGACTGCATGTGCTACACAGCTGCCATCTACACAACACTGCTCTGTGCTGGGGGAATCAATGGGCCTGATATGAACACTGGTTCCTCCTGCTAAGTTGTGCTGAAACAACAAGGTCCCTTTATCTCGGGCCGGTTTTCATGCTTGGTTTTCTCAGTTGTATTGCAGACATGGTTCCAATTATTCTGCTTGTCTAAAGCCATATTCATATGAGCGAGTTCTGTCCAGGAAACCTGGTCCATGATGCAGTGAGCTTCCAAATGGCCGTATGGCTGAACTCAAGATAGTAATGATGACCTATTCACTATGGTGCTCTGAGCAGTCCAGTAACTGTGTCTGGGTAATATAGCCTCACACAGACGGTGTTCTCCAGCCCTACATGCTACGTGCACATGGCCGTAATGGTTTTTGCTGTCCACAAAAATACCAATCAGGAAAAATGAAGCCTGTATTGCATCAGTCCATCATCTGCAATCTCTGATCCCCTGTACTTGTGCCAGAAATACGCACAGGAATAGAATCTGCCCCATAATTTGTGTTTCTACGGCCCAGACACTGATCAGTAAAAACTACAGGCGGGTGTATGGTGCTATAGAAATGAAGGGTCTGTATGCTAGCCACAATTGCAGGCAATATACAGAAAACTACAGTGGTGTGCATGGGGCCTAAGGCTTCCTACCTTGGTGCAGTAAAGTGTCGCAGTTCTGTGCTACAGTCCTTAAGGATCTTGGATATTGCCTGGGCAAGGCGTTGTATTCATCCTTGGGGTCATCTCTGTAATACAGCATGGCTTCTAAGCGTGCAACCTTCTTTCGGCCTAAACTGGGACAAACTAGTAGGTACATCTATAGACCTATAGTGCTGTATAGTTGGCGTGTTATGGATCAATATTACACGGCAGTGTTCATGATACTAGGAGCTGGTATGGCTTTTGGTGACTGACCAGTAGATAATAGCGGCGTTGGCGATCATTTTCTGGATATATTAACTGCTAGATTTGTGGAGCCTTTCTGCTCGGGTCGTGAGCATGTACTAAGCTGATGATGTATATGGTGTGGAAGGGTTAATAGATCCTGTAAACTGTGAGAAGATCTAGAGAACGTTGTAGCGGTGTCTCCTGTCCCTTTGTGTTAATGTAATATTAGGCTGTAATTGTCTCTCCTCACTGTACACCAGCTTTATGTTACCCCCCCCCCCTCCTTCCCGATAGCACAGCACACTGTCAGATGTCTAATGTTGCCATGGAGACTGCTCCTTCCCCCTTCAACTGAATCTTGTGTGGTGAAGGACACCGGCACTTGACAGCAGACCTAAGACTCTATATATTTGCAGATAGTAGAGCGGGTTTTTTTTTTTTTTTTTTTTTAATTCTTTTGAATTTGTCGTCTTGTTCAAAAATAACATTTCTGATAGCCAGTGAGTGGGCTTATATTTGGTGGCATGAGATGCAGTTGTTAAAGATTGCCACATTGTATCTGTCACCGCTGACAGGGAATGCTGGGAAGTGTGTATTGGCAAGACACTGGTTCTAACATCACATGGGGGAGGAGGGGGCTACGTTCTATGTGCATAATGGGAAAGCGGCATCTATATACATTTCTACATTTTGTCCCCGTGATTATTAATTTTTTGCACATTTGTCTATTTTAAAAACCCTCTAATAAACTTTATATATCATTTTATAATCTATTACTATAGACTATTGCAGTTTCATGTGCTGATTCTTGGATCTTATTTTAGTTTTATTAGGTAAAAGGAAAACAACCAAACACTACAATGGGGAATATGTTTGCAACCCTTTTTAAAGGCCTTTTTGGCAAGAAGGAGATGAGGATTCTCATGGTGGGCCTGGATGCTGCCGGAAAGACTACAATCCTTTATAAGCTGAAGTTAGGCGAGATCGTGACCACAATTCCTACAATAGGTATACACTTCTCCTTACCTTCTGCATTGATGTATGATGTATAAGAATTTCATTCCTAACCCTTTTGTCATCTTTCAGGTTTCAATGTGGAGACTGTAGAATACAAGAATATCAGCTTTACTGTGTGGGATGTCGGCGGCCAGGACAAAATCAGACCACTGTGGCGCCATTACTTCCAGAACACTCAGGGTATGTGTATTTCTACTGACTACTTGTGATAACCTGCTATATCTTTCACTATTAATATCTGGAAACAAGGAGAATTGAGCTGGTGTAACTGCGGTCAAGATGAATTGTTCATCTTAGCATCCAGGCTGTCAAAAATCAGTGGCAAAGTAACTACATAGTAACTACCAGTCTCAAATTGTCGGCACTTAAATAGGCAGAATTGCCATCAAAGTAAGGGCCTTGGACTTGTCCTAGTCTGGTTTTTCATTAAATGGGCTACATGAGATAAGAAAACCTGGCTTCTCTCCAGTTCACTTGCATATTTGCCAATTGGTGATGGGGAGTATTAAAGCTTGGCTCCATTAAAGGGACATGGAAAGCAGCTATGTAGTTCATTGACAACTCTCTTTATGTTGACTATTGCAGTGTAGATGTGGGACGGATCACTTATAAACTGGTGGTAACTTGGATGTTTTTTTTCTTGCATGCAGGTCTCATTTTTGTGGTTGACAGTAATGATAGAGAGCGAGTGAATGAAGCAAGAGAAGAGTTATCAAGGATGCTGGCAGAGGATGAGCTGCGGGATGCAGTGCTACTAGTGTTTGCTAACAAACAGGTAATCTCCATACAAACCATAACAAAAGCAAATAATCGGAGAAATGAGAATCTGACTGGGGTTTCTTTATATAGTTCTCATTCTCCAAATGCTTAACGTGGATTCTTGTATTTTTAGGATCTCCCAAATGCAATGAACGCTGCAGAAATCACAGACAAATTGGGTCTGCACTCCCTACGTCAGAGGAACTGGTACATTCAGGCAACCTGTGCAACCAGTGGGGATGGTCTGTACGAAGGTTTGGACTGGCTGTCCAATCAGCTGAAGAGCCAGAAGTGATCCTACCTTGAGTGAACACCACCCTCCCTCCGCCCCCCTCTTCCGCCTAACTCCCATCCTGTTCAGCATTTCGGCAGGGCTGGCCAGCGCCTCTGCTGCCTCCCAGGCGGGCATGTCATTTCCGCGCACATCTGTGTCGTGTGTTTGTCTGCACGCCTGTGCGAGTGGGAGCAGCAATCTCACACTGTGCCTTATACATGCTTAGCAGTATTAATTCCCCTCAGAACAAAACACTACCCTCCACATAAACAGCCTGCACATCTCTTTCCACCCACCTGATTGTGACACTGAAAGGCTTTATCATCTGCACCCGGTAGATGGATTATCCATCGTCACTGATGGGGATACATTTATATATTCCATAATGAGAGGTACTTGCTGGAATGTGAATATGGCCGATCCATCTCCTTTCTCTATTAGTATTACAATGCGGCTTTATCATGCTGCTAGAGGTTACATAGTACTATAGTCAATCAAAATCTGAGGACTGAATGTTATCTTAACAATATACAATAAATCGGTTATACAGTAGAGGAAGTTTGATCTTATGCTTGAGCCTTTAGAGGTCAGGAGTAATGATTTTTCTGAACTCTAGGGGGAGTATTGTAGTCTGTATTATAGCATTATGGCGAGGCTTTGTGTAACCTTATTTAATATAATTACTGCTAAAAGTCCACTTGTTTGTGCAAAGTGTGGGGATTTTTTTTTTTTTCTTGGAGACTGGACTGATGGATCTATAATAAGGCACATTCATTAAATGACCACACTGGAGAGATGTTACAGGGCAAAGGAGAATGCATATATTGGCACGGAGCTGGCAATCCATCCCAGATATCCAGTGAATCCGATCTACTCTAAATACCTCAACCTGTTCTCACACATTTCAGAGTTCTCTCCCCTTTGTACTGACATGCATGTAACATCACCAGCCTGGCTCATTGAGGCTCCTGAGATGTCTGCTCCCACTCCTAGACTTTATTATTTTTCTTTATTTTGGGATATCGAGCGTGATATTCCGTACCTTGAAGGAAGTCTGTACAGTAATATTTTATTCTAATTTACTAACTTCACTTTTGTTCATCCACTCTCATTCCCTGTCATAATCCCTGGCCCCTTGTTTGTCTGGTAGACCAGCGTTTGGTTATGTAAGAGTGAAGGTGCAGAGGGAGGTGAGGGGTATACACACGAAAGGGAACATTTCTTTACTGAGCTGTCTGGTTTGCAGACACTGCAAGTGACTAGGCTTTATAAACTGGCAAAAATCTTGTCCTGGGTCTACCCGTTGTGGGCACGGACCCAGCTGTACAGAATCGACTGCAAGGACAGTAACCGTTACATCACCTGGATGTGTTATGAATGTAGGAGGAGTCCTTTAAATTATAAGAAATTTTATAAGTACACTGAGTAGTATTAAATTAATATGGCATTGTTTGAAAATTCATCAAAGAAGTAAGAGAGAATCCTGTTCTTTATACCTTCCCGTATCCTGCCATTAAAAGGGGTACCCACCAGCAATGTGACTCTAAATCTCCCAAATTAGAATCTCCTCGTCTCCTGCAGCGCCACCTCCTGGTCATTTGCTGGGAGCTAGTAAACTGTATTGCGTGTGAAGGATTCGGCAGCACGCGGCAGGATTGCATCCGATTTTAATCTGCATCTAAATCTTTTGGTTTCTGTTTATTTTGTGGGGAATGGGTTGTAGCTCTTTATCAATTTTAATAGCTATATATACTTCAGTCTGTAAATGAGACAGTTTTCATATCATGCATAAACGGCATTGGAGCTTTAAAGCAAATATTTTCTTTTCCTGTATAAAAACTGATTCAAAAGCGTGAACTATGTGATGTACAATTGGACCGAAATGGAGTTTCTTTTATTTTCATTTTATTTTTGTTTGTTTTCTAACCATGTTGTAATTTGTCTGAAATACTCTATATTAAAAGAGTTCTGTATTAAAGTAACCAATGTGTTCTTATTCTTTTATTAACCCTTTTTTGTCATCCACTATAATAGTATGGCAGATGTTGGTTATATATGGTGGCTTCAGCCTTAATGTTAAAGGGATTCTACCATTGAAAACATTTTCTTTGTGGATAAGACGTCGAAATAGCCTTTAGAAAGGCTATTCGTCTCTTACCTTTAGATGTGATCTCTGCCGCGCCATTCCTTTAGAAATATCGGTTTTTACCAGTATGCAAATTAGTTCTCTTGCAGCAATGGGGGCAGCCCCAGCGCTGGAAATACGATGGGGTGTCCCCACTGCTGCTCAAGAACACAATCCTGTGACGCCTCTATCTTCGGCTGGATCCTCCCCTTCTCTGTTGTCGTTCTTCGGCGTCACCTCCTACGCCTACGCAGTTGGCTCTGCCAGTGAGACAATAGTAGAGCCGACTGCGCATGCCGGCCGGCGACCATAGTTCCGAGGCCGCAATTGCGCACATGCGCAGTCGGCTCTACTAGTGTCTCTTTGGCTGAGCCAACTGCGCAGGCGTTGGAGGTGACGCCGAAGAAAGACTATGAAAGAAGGGGAGGATACAGCTGAAGATAGAGGCGTTGCTCGAGCCTGTTCTCGAGCAGCAGTGGGGACGCCCGCATCGCATTTCCAGTGCTGGTGTCCCCCTGCGAGAGAACTAATTTGCATACCAGTAAAAACCGGTATTTCTAAGGAATGGCGTGGCGGAGATCACATCTAAAGGTAAGAGACGAATAACCTTTCTAAGGGCTAGTTCACACGTGAACTGCCCGCGCGGGTTTTGACACAGAGAGAGCCGCGGCGAGCCGCGTCTCTCTCTTGTCAAAACCCGCCTGCCGCGACCATCGCTATCGCGGCTTAACCCTCTGCTGTCGGCTCAAATGAATGAGCCGACATAGGAGGGAGCTGCCGGGGGCGGAAGCCGCGCGGCTTCCGCCTGAAGAAAGGACATGTCCTTTCTTTTCTCCGCTAGCAGCAGCTCGCCGCTAGTGGAGAACAGAAGCCCGGCGGTCTCCATAGACCACCATTATAAGGGGAGGTTTTGGACGCGAAATCCGCTGTCAAAAACCTCCCCTTATACTCACGTGTGAACTAGCCCTAAAGGCTATTCCGACGTGTTATCCACAAAAAAAGGGTTTCAATGGTAGAATCCCATTAAGGTCGGCTCACACTGTGATTGAGTCCTTGGACTGGACAAGGATTTTTCCATGCTGGTTGCACTTGGTCACAAGTCCGTGCGACATTACAGCAGAGACAGAATGGAGGGTGGCCAAGCATATGCTATCTGTCAAACTGAGATTTATTGAAGCTATAGAGTGCTGGTAGAATGGAGCTCCCTGCTTCTAAATCCACAATAGTGACATACAGTATATAAGAAAGGTAAGTTTATCACCATATGTGATACAATGTGCAGACTACTGTGCTGCAGCCAGCCTGCTGTGATTTAAAGGGATTCTATCACTAGAATACCCTTTTTAAGCTACATATATATTCTTCTCTTACTTTTTATTATTCTGATCCATGCCGCTGTTCCTTAGAAATATCTTCTTTCTTCCTTATGCAAATGAATGCTGCTATGGCCTCTTCTCTCTCACACCTCTTCTTCAAAAAGCGCTGACTGCGCATGTCTGTTAGCCATTTTCCTGTGGCTGAATAGGATAGGCCACAGGAAAATGGCCGACTGACACATGTAGTCTGCTTTTTGAAGAGGAGGTGGGGAAGAAGACAGGCCGTCACTGGAGAGTTTTCAATTAGCACTGGGGATGCCAGAAATAATACGCAGATCCGAATAATAAAAGTAAGAGAAGAATAGCCTTTCCTAAGGCTATTCCTACGTGTATTTAGTTTAAAAAGGGTATTCTAGTGATAAAATCCCTTTAAAAGCACAGGCTGCACAAGGGGAAACACGGGGGGATGTCCCCATGTCCTGCCCTTTTACGGGCCGTGCTTTCACGGCTTCTTTCATTAAATGAATAGGAGCCATGGCAGCACAGGCCAGGACAAGAATAGGACATGTCATATCTGATGCGGCCTGGACTGTCAGCCCTCACACTGCACCATGAAATTCACGGTTGTACGGGCCCATAGAAAAGAATAGGTCAATGTACTATTCGTGAAATACAGATAGCACAGTGACCTACAGCATGGTAGTCTGCAACCAGCCTAACATGGTGGTGACAGCTGAACATACAGTACTTGAGGGAGGTGGGAGACTCACTTGGCAGACGATTATCCCTGAGGCTCCGTTCCCATGGAGTAATGCGCCGCTCATTTAGACACGTAAACACGTGTCAGAGGGAGGCGCTTCAAAACAGATCCCACTGATTTCAATGGGAGACTTTATAACCCATTGATTTCAATGTGTAGCGCGCGTAAGCCGGCACCCATTGAAGTCAATTCGATCTGTTTTTGTAGCGCCTCGCTCTGACACGTGTTTACGTGTCTAAATGAACAGTGCGTTACTCTGTGGAAATGGAGCCTAAGAGTGCTTTCACGTGTTTTTTTTACACGTGCAAAAAAAATGTCATTGAAGTCAATTGAGTCTTATTTTTACACGTGTATTCTTTACACGTGTATTTTGCCAAAATGAACACACGTTTACTCTGAATGTTAAAAAAAACCACAAAAAAAACCTGTGTAACCATAATCACTCCACCAAAAAAATAAATAATTCAAAAAAATGAATAGCACAAAATATTGTTGTGTCCATGGGGCCATATAGATCAATATGTTGTGCTTGTTTTGACACCCAAGTGTATGAGTACCTATTGTGAAATCTGAGCTCACATAGAAGTAGATCATGAGATTCATTATGGGTACCTGAGTTTTCATGAAAAGTGTAAATAGGTGCGGGGTCTTACTGGGCAGTCTGTTCTATGACTATATAAGCCTTCATATATGGTGTCCTCCTCTGCTAATAATCAATACACAATACACTTGTATCTCAGACAGGGCGTGTGCACTAAGGAGCAGTTTGTACCCCATACATTACTGATAAAACTGCCAGGAGTAAGCCCCCCTTACACATGACTGTGAATGGTCAGTACGCTATACTGGTTTTCCCTGCATAACACACTCACCCATTCATTTCTATGGGCCCGCACACATGAGCATGAATTACACGGTTCTGTGTATGGGCTGCAAAATATAGAACAGGTCCTATTCCTGTCTGGTTTTGCGTTCCTGCTTCTGCGGCTCTTATATATTGAATGAAGGGGGCCATGGAAGCATGGTTGGCACACAGATGACATCCTTGTGGCCCCTGTGCACTGCCCCCAGTCATTTGTTCACGGCAGCCGATCAGCACATGGTCGTGTGTAACCAATTTAAGGGAGCCTTCACATGGAGTAAACGCGTGTGTATTTTTTTTTTTTTTTGCAAAATACACGTGTAAAAATAAGACTCCCATTGACTTCAATGACATTTTTCAGGCATATTTTTATATTTTAAAAATATAATTGAAGTCAATGGGAGTCTTATTTTTACACGTCTAATTTGCAAAAATACACGCGTGTTTACTCCGTGTGAAGACTCCCTTAGGGTAAGTTCACACTGAGGCAGAGATTGTAGTAAGTGTCCTAGTCAATCTTGCCGCAGCTCATGACTTCCATTCATCATAAGTGCCAGTCTGTCTTTTCTGACCGCCGCGCCACTTTTGTGGCATAAATATACCTGGCAATGGCACAGATGGTAGCCCTGCACCCTGTAAAAGTGACAAGTCTGGGGCTAAAACACTTGTGACTTTTTTTTTTTTTTTTTTTGGGGGGGGGGGGGGGGGTCACATGGGTTGTTAGTCACAAATCACCGATCTGTGCATATTTTAGCATGTGGAATTTGATGGATCCCCCTACCCCAAGTCTTTTATGTTTTTCATGTGAAAATCTCTACTGTGATAAGTATCTGTCACTAAACAAGTTAGCACATTATTACTATTAGGAACGGTATCTGCTGCATGTAATGTGGCATATACGTCTTATATACTTCATGACACATAAGCTCATATAGCCACACGTACCCGCAAACTGTAATAAATATCTACTGCCCAAATCTAAGATGGCCGCTATCACTTCATCGTCATTAATGACGACACGTTTATTGCGGTCACATGACAATACTATGCGCTGATTCGCTTAATGTAGAAATAGGCGGGGCCTAGGTTTTCGCGGCGCTTACGAGCTCGGTGTTATGAGGTGTCGGTCATGGAGCCCGAGGTTGTGACGTTCACGATCCCCGTAGAGAGTAATAAGATCGTGTTTGTGTGGAACATCACCGCGCAGCTACCGGAGGCGTACATTTACGTGAGTGTGGTCTACGTGTACGTGCGGCTATTGCCATGGTGCTGTGTATACAGAGACTGGCACGTTCACGTGTAAGGCGGAGTATACATACACACTGCAGGGGGCTGAGGGGAAACTGACATTTTCTACCCCCTCCTTCCTGAACTATAACTTTTTTTTTTAATTTTTGCTGGAAATAAAATGGGGACGAATTGGAGGAACACTATGTTGTGTTGTGTGTACAGTGCTCACTCTGCAGCCAGCTCACATGTTACCTGTAATATATTTCTATGTACGGGGCTGCGGAAAGGTTTTTTTTTTTTTTTTTTCTCTACAAAACCAGGTGTAGTTGTTCTTCATTTTGTATTTCCGGGGTCTGATCATTGTAACAGCCCTATACTTCTATTACAGACTGAGTAGCGCGACCTGTAATACAAGTAATGACAAACCTGGGAGCCTTCAATAGTCTCCTGGATCTCAATCCCAGACATGATTGTCTACACCAAAATTTCCACATCCCATTATTATATATATATATATATATATATATATATATATATATATATATATATATATATATGGGTTAATAAGTGCACCCAAATACCTTTAGCAGTGTTTTTAGTGATTTCTTGCATTTCCCTGGGAGCTCCTGGTATCCTCATTTATTTACATGGGTAGCTTCCTGCTGTCCTATCTTACAACTACCATGATACATTCATCTTCACTCAGCTCCTCTCCTCCCTCTATGTAGCCTGCAGAAGAAATAACAATTTTTTGTAATGCATTGTATTAGTGTTTATACTCCCTGGGGTTCAAGGGAGTCTATGCAATAAATAGTAAAAAAAAATATATAAAAAATGAAACTTATTAAAAACTGAATTCAGCGCACTGTCGGCTTTCCCAATCTGTGCCCCAGGTAAAGAGCTGTCGGTCCCGCTACCGTAGCGCTTTACAGTCAGAAGGGCGTTCCTGTCAGCCAGTCAGGGACGCCCTTCTCCACAGCAGAGCCTATCGCACTGTACAATGAGTGGGGAGGAACGCCCCCTCCCCTCCTGATAATACTTGTCTATGGACGAACACTGTGAGAGAGAGGGAGCGTTCCTCCCCGCTCATACTGCACAGTGCTATAGGCGCTGCTGTGGAGAAGGACGTTCTTGACTGACTGTCAGGAACACCCTTCTGACCAGCACCTAAAGCTCTTTACCTGGGGCACAGATCGGGAAAGCCGATAGTGCACTGAATTCAGCGCACTGTCGGCTTTCCAGCAGTATATAACACCACATGTGCCCAAATCCATGAAAGGTCCTCTTTAAATACTGTAAAACGCTTACACATTAGGCATCCCTGTGTCCAAAAATGTCCGCTCTACACATCTATAAAAATATTTTTTCCCATTCTGTAAATGTCATAGCGGGGGGAAAAAAGTCAAGGGGAAAAAGTAGAGTGCCAAAACGCTGGTTTTTGTTTTGTTTTTTTTTTTCAATGCTTTGCCTCTGATAACAATTTGAATAAAAAGTGATCAAAACAATAGCAATTCCCCAAAATGGTATAACTGAAAAGTACACCCAACCCCACAAAAAAAAGACACCCTATGCATCCCCATACATGGAAATATATAAAAAAAAAAGTTACGCTTGTCAGAATATGGCGCAGTTTTGGATTTTTAAAGGGGAAAAATGTAAATAAAACCATATAAATTTGTTATCCTCAGTATTGTACTGAGACATACAGTAGAATACAGGTGACATGTCACTTTGGCTGCACAGTGAATGCTGTAAAAATGAATCCCGTAAGAAAATCGCACAAATGCATTTTTTTTCTTCAAATCCCCCCATTCTGAATATTTTTCCAGCTTCCCAGTACATTGTACAGAATAATAAATGGCGGCATCACAAACAAAAATTTGTCCCACAAAGATGAAGACCTCATATGGCCTTGAGAGCGGAGAAATAAAAAAGTTGTGGATTTGGAAAGGGGGGGGGAAGAGTCAAAAATGAAAAATTAAAAAATCAAAAAATGCCATCAGCAGGAAGGGGTTAAAGGGGTTTTCCGTTTTTGCCTGGACAACACCTTTTAATATACAGACTACCCTTCGTCTTGATAGTGTTAAACCCCCTTTAACGTTTTTTTTCCTCGTCTAGAAACGAGCTGTAATGTTATGCTGTGCATGTAAATTCAAGATATAATTTATTCTCCAATAATTAGTTTACGATGTTGCTATTTAAATGGTGCGATGTTTAGTTATTTTTAGTTTAGATAGGGGTTACCGACTGCTAAGACCATTATGTGAGAAGAATTTATATATACGGTATATGCATATTGTATGATTTCTGATCCTATAAAATATTAGAAATGTGAAGCAGACCTCCCCTTTTAAATGAAACCAGTCAGCAAGTTTTGGACACTAAACCACCAACCAATATGTCCTTTTGCACTGGTGGTGGGGTTTTTTGTTGTTTTTTTTTGCCTCTAACATTCGGATAGAAGATGCTGTCCATGTCGGGCTCCTCTTCGGTGCTTCTGTGGGAAAGTCTTAGTCAGTACAACTGTTTTCTTTCTCTCTGACTTCAGTAAAAGGAAAATGTTCGTTGTTGTACCGTGTTAGCCAGTGGGTTGGAAATATAACTATGAACTATTCAACCAATTCCATCCCACCATCAACCTGACGCTCAATCACTCCTTCTCGGAAATAAACTTCCTAGACACAGTCATCAAGATGCAGGACAACAAAATTGAGACATCACTGTATCGGAAGCCGATTGACCGACCAACCTACCTAGGATGGGATAGCTTTCATCCGAAACACATAAAGAACTCCATTGTATACAGCCAGGCCATCGCATATGTTCTAACCCTGCAGATAGAGAAGAACACCTCGGAGTCCTCAGAGACACATTCTTGAGGCAGGGTTACCATCCAAGAACAATTGATAACCAAATCACCAGAGCCACTAGGATACCAAGATCGGAGTTATTAAGATACAACACCAAAAAGGAGAACAATCGAGTGCCCCTGGTTGTCACATATAACCCACACCTGGAGACGCTGAGAGGTATCACACGCAAACTACATCCACTACTGCAAAAAGACAACTGTCTAACATCCATATTTCCAGGTCCCCCTCTCCTATGCTACAGACAGCCACCAAACCTCAGGAATATGGTGGTCAGTAGCTCATTATCATCCCCAACTAACACAGGAACATTTCCATGTGGAAATAAGAGGTGAAAAACCTGCCCCCACATACTGACCACTGACAGGATAGAGATACCAAACTCGAACAAGGAATATAAAATTCCAGGTGCCTTCACCTGCAGCACTTCCAATGTAGTGTATTTAATTATGTGTACCAAATGTTCCACTGATAATCTGTATGTTGGAGAGATCGGACAGCAGCTTAGAACGTGTATGAACTCACATCGCCATACAATTAAAGAACAAAGGATTGACCTTCCTGTGTCAAAACATTTTTGCAGTGGGGATCACAACATTACCAATGACATGAAAATTCTGGTTTTGAGAGGGAATTTCAGATCAAAGAGAGAACGGCGTATACATGAGTATAAGTTCATGACACTGCTTCAGACACTAGTGTGGACTTAATGCATCACAGGGGTTCATGTCTTTTTACAGTAACCTGTGAACTGATAAGGACCTGTAAGTGTTTACATTGTCTCTACCAATTACTAACAACCCCCCCCCCCCTTCCTCCTGAACTCTAACACCTTTTGCGCCTGCTCTGTATATATATATATATATATATATATATATATGCATCCTTCAAAAATGTTTTTAAATTTACTTTGAGAAAGGAGCCAAGCGTTCCGAAACGTTAGCCATTTGTCATCATTATGAGTTAGCCATTAAAAAGGTATCAACTACTGAAGATTGCCAAGTTTTCGTGTTTTTTATATCTCTAACTTCAGGAATAGGAGTCTGCAGTGTGGCTTTATGGATCAAGTACTTGATGTTAATGTTATTTTATGAGCTCTTTCCTTATGCATATTTCTTTTTTGTAGTGCTCCTTGCAAAATGTATTTTCTCAGTTTGGTCCTCTCTACTCAATGAAGCTGTTACCAAATGCTAGTGTGGCAGAGCCAGGTTACTATGCTGTCATCAAATACTTCTCATCCCAAAGTGCCAAGAGTGCACAGGCCACATGTGACAAGAAGAATCTTTTCCAGGATACTCCTGTGAAGGTAAATTGGTGGTGGTTTACACTCTGACACTCTTCACTCCTACATAATCATCTCATGGTTGTTATATATTTAGAATATTATATCTGACATGATAAATGTTAGGCACAGTTCACATCTGTGTTCGGTAATCCGTTCGGGAAGTCTGCATGGGGGCCCCCTCCCGAATGGAATATCGACCATATTGACGAGCGGTGAGCAGTGAAAGCACATGGACCCCATAGACTATAATGGGTCTCCGCACGAGTCATGCGGAGAGGAAAGTAGCTCATGAAGTTCTTTCTTTCCGCATGTTCCGTGCGGAAAGCACATGGACCCTATTATATTCTATTGGGTCCATGTGCTTTCAAAAGCTCATCCCTTGACAATGCGTCCAGTAGTCCATTCGGGGGGTCCTCATGCAGACTCCCCGAAAGGATTATTGAACGTAGATGTGAACCAGACCTTCTATATATACACAGTATTTTTAGAGATAGAGATATTTCTATATATATATATAATCATAACAGCATATAGTTTGCAATCCATAGAAAGCCTGTACATCAACCTGTAGTCTAAGGATCTGCAGTAAAGAAGATTGCAAATTCCACCTTCTTCCTAGAATGATCTAGCATGTAATGCAAATATTTACCTATAGTTACCTATACATATATAGATGTAGTTTGCAAAAATGCTGAGCACTTGTATAAATGCATTACATTTATTTTCTCAATTCCTGGATTTCTGGTCTGAATTATAATCCAGAGCGCCATTCACTATTCTGATGGCTGTCATTAAAACGTGTTAACGAGTTTGTTGACAGACTCCCCAACAGTTTACCTAAGTCCCTGTAGTAGCTCATTTGCATATCCATGAAACACATTTATTAATTAATGTAGTGTAGAGGGGTACTTTGTTTTTCCCCAAATCAGCTCACTGGTGTAAATATCTCTTCTCAGAATCGGATCACCAGAGCTAGTTCTGTCTAGACAGCTCAGCTAAATATTTGCAATGCTGAGAGCTTTGGGCTGTTTAGCCTGCAGAACTGTGAATGCAGCTCTGGAGTATAATGCCAGCTATTACTGAAGATCAGTGCATGATAAGTAATGTTGTATTGCTCTGCATTTAAACAGAGTAGCGAGTGCAACACTTGAGTATAATACAGGACCAGTACAGGTTAAGAAATGTAATTTACGGAAGTCTGCTTTTTCCTGTACGTAGGTGCAAATGTGCGTCAAGCAAAAAGGATTTCCATATAAGTCTCTGGAACTGTACAGCCACAAATGTCAGGAGCTGGCCAACTACTACCTGGGGTTTAATGGCTGGTCCAAAAGGATAATTGCTGTGAGTAATTGCTAACCTACTTGTATTATACAGGCAACTCATTTATATGAATGGACATTGTAATGCTTGGGTTTCTCTGCTTCCGATACTGCAAGGTCTCCACTGCTTGCTGGTGGTCAGTTGTTAGTTTAGTACTTCACAATCTACTTTCCTGTCTGCATAACGTGCGGAGATCTCTTGGCAAGCATACAGACTCCATTATAGTCTATGGGGTCCGTGTGCTTTCACTGCATACCGCTTGCAAATGCGTTCGGTAGTCCATTCGGGGGTTCCCATGCAGACTCCGCGAACGGATTACCAAACGCAGATGTGAACTAAGGGTAAGCCCTACAATTCTCATCCATTTTATTTACATGGTCTAGTTCAGATCTGCATGGCTTTGAGTGCTGTCCCCAGTATGTGGAATTTTCTACTGTTTGACATTATACATTAGTTAGTATCTATTAGTACTAGTATCTATTTATTTTTGTTCCTTTTTTATTTATGCAGATTTTGCTGTGTTTCTTTCGATGGCTCGGAATTGATACATTAGAAAGAAGTACAAGTCCTTCCTATATATTTACCATTCATTTTAAGTCCACTGCTGGATTGGGCTCAAAAACAAGTTCTGCAAAAGAAAAATCTTCACTGAAACTTCATGGGGGGGTTAAGACTGTTATTTCCTATTTCAGTCTTGATCCATTTCCCCACTGTAGCAAGTTGCATCTGCATTAAGAATATCCAGCCTTTTAATAATTCATGTGTTCCACAGAAGGTCTCATGTGCCAGAAATGAAATCTACACTAGTCAGGGCCCAAATTAAATGTAGGTCAATCTCGTTTTCTGGTGTGGTGTGAAATGCAGTTTATTGTGGATCACTTACTGACCGGGGATGTGATCCTGCATCTTTATTTATATTTCCCTTGCCAATACAAAATCCTGGTCCTCTATACAAAATGAATCTGCCAGAAACTGGAGAGATACAGGCTGCATACCACTACTCTAGCAAAATCATCTAATACAGGCAGAGGTCACAAATGCATTTTATTTCATGGGGTTAGTGGAATATGTGCATGGAGAGCTGTTGATGTGGATCCCATCCACATAGCAATGCATTCTAAAAAGGATATCTGGAGATGTTATCCAGCTTTTCTAGGCTCTCAAAGGACTAGTATGCCTTTTTTATGCAGTCATAATCCTTCATTCCAATATTGCAATACAGTTATGAAAATTTGCCACTTAGGTGGATAACAACTGACTTTATTGGTTGTTTTTCAGCTTTTCCAAAATTTTTTGAAGTTAGTGATACGAGGATGTATATGAACTAGTGATGCTCGTCCATTGCTCCATACAGCTCCCCAGGTCTACATTCTATTGACTGAGCCCCCATCAGTCTACATTTATCACTTACCTAGTGTTTCTGGCTTGACTACCCTGTCCGTGTGTGGATGGAGAAATTGAGTAAATGCAGAATAATTTCTTTTTTTTTTTTTTTATGTTCAGCTACAGAATATCTCTGGCTTGGATGATGACTCTGAGGAAGAATCAGAAAAACATCAGACAAAACTAAGATACTTATGTGTTGTGGAAGTGACCATTCCTCAACATGGAGTTAGCAGCAGAGGTGTTGGAGTTGCAGAAGCAAGAATTGAGAAACCGAATGGTTAGTGTTAATAATTGTGGACTGTATACATAGAAATTCTTTTTGATATCTGGGATTGGGGTTAAAGGAAGTCTGCCACCAGTGAAATACCGTATTTTCCGGACTATAAGGCGCACATAAAAACCTACGATTTCCTCAGAAATCGTAAGTGCCGCTTCCATACATACATAAAAGGCACCGTAAAAGTTATATTAAACAACCCCCCCGTTTTAAAATAAAACCCTGAAACAGAATGTGAAACTTACCGAACGGTGCAGGGTGGGCGGGCATTCAGGCCTCCTCTTCCTCCGATGTTCCGTCCTCCTCCTCCGGCGCTCGCGAACTGATAATGGCCTGGGCGCATGCGCAGTATCATAGTGCTTCTACTACGGCTACTGCGCATGCGCCCAGGCCATTATCAGTTCGCGAGCGCCGGAGGAGGAGGAGGGAACATCGGAGGAAGAGGAGGCCTGAATGCCCGCCCACCCTGCACCGTTCGGTAAGTTTCACATTCTGTTTCAGGGTTTTATTTTAAAACGGGGGGGGGTAGTTTAATATAACTTTTACGGTGGGGCTCTATCAGCATGATTTTGCTGATAGAGCCCCTTTAACTCCTCGCCTGCCGAGCGCTTCCAATAGAAGCGGCTGGCACGTGGGGGGTTAAGCGGCCGCTGGCAAAGTCTGCGTGCCGCCGCTTTCAATAACATATAAGGCGCACCGGACTGCGGCTTATAGTCCGGTGCGCCCTATATATGAACCGAGATGGACTATAAGGCGCTCATGGGCAATGCGCCTTATAGTCCAGTGCGCCTTATAGTTCGTAAAATACGGTAGGTTACAGTGGTTGTCTGTGTAAACATTTTATATTTTAAATTGGTTGGGGGAGGGGAAAAATATCATACACTCCCCCGCCCCCTTTATAATTGCAGATTGCTGAATTTTTTTTAAAACCATAACTAAAATAAATAAAATGTGTTTCAGGGATATGCAAATGAGCTACAACAGCATATCAGAGCCTAGATGGGCTTCTTTCCCAAGGCTGCCTTCCACAGTGCCTTGAAAAATTATTCATATCATTTGAACTGCCGTTTAGGCGCTCTCCATCCAATCTGGCTGAGCTTAAGCTGTTTTGCAAAGAAGAATTGGCAAAAATCTCAGTCTCAAGATGCACAAAAGAAAACCCATAAGACTTGCACCACAAGGTGGCTCTACAAAGTCTTGATATGCCGAAGCTAAAGACTTTTTCACGTCATGTCTGTTTGTTTGATTAAAATTTTCATTCCAGTTCACAATTATCTGCTACTTTGTGTTGGCTATCATTTAAAATCTCATTAAAATACATTTAATTTTGTGGTTGTAAGTTGAAAGTTCAAGGGGGTATGAATACTTTTGCAAGGCACTGTTGATGTTCTGTTGATGTCTTAGTAATTGTATTCAATACAGCAAATGACTGTGATTCCAGATAGATAGATGGATAGTTGTGCTGTAGCTTGTGTTAAGTGGTTTAAGTCACACTTGTAGCTTTATAATTGCAGGTGGCTCCATTGTATTTATGTATGTATGTATGTATGTATGTATTTTTCAGATCCACTGGAATTGATATCAAAGTCTGGGAAAGCACAGAAGTATTGTGAGCAAAGGGCTGTGTCTAATGCCTTCCAGAAGATCCTGTTGGTTGTTTTTGGTAATGATTATTACATTCCTTTTTAGATCTTTAACATTGTATAATTTTAATTAGGTTCTCAATAAAGAAATTGATGGCTTATCACTAAATTATACCACTAATGCCCAATATATGGGTTCTAGTGTAGGCACAGTGACCCCAGCACCAGTCACTTGAATAGAGTGACTGCAGTGCTGGAAAGTACTGGGCCCATTGTCTCTTCTTGTCATTTCCCAGAGATCATATGGTTGTCCTTTAAAAGGAGCCTGTCACCTGGTTGATTCGTATTTAAACAAGGCTCTATTCAGATCACTTTTTTTTTTTTTTTTTTCTCAGATGGAGAAAAACTGCCCTATCCCTGGGCTCTCCTGCATGTAAACCCTTTTTCCTCATGACATGACAATTTGGAGTGACTAAACTGCCCTCAGTTACCCAGATACCTCATTTACATATTGTTAAAAAGAAAATCTCAGTGACTGAGGCACATGTTATCATAGGAAGAATGTTGTTACATTCACCCTGGTGACAGACTCCCTGTAAATCTCCATATAACCCATGTTGTAGCTATGACGTCAGTCCTTACTGTTAATGTTAGAAGTATTAAGAGGGCTCCCTTGAGGGAATTTATTTTTTTCCACATTGGTAATGGAAGGGTATTGCCCCACTCTTCTTGGTACCTGTGAGACATGAGAAGGCTATGAAGTTACATTATTAACCCTGACCAGAAACTAGTACAATTGCACAGCTTTTATGTGTCTGTCTTTCACTTTAGATGGTGGTAAAGTTGCTGTTGAATATGTTCCGTGTGAAGATGATACAGTGGACTGTCTAACAGAAGAAGAACTTCAAGGGCTTATTCAGGTATGAAAGTGTATCACATCTTCTGTATTCATCATTAAAATACTTATGTTTTTACCTGTGTCATAATGATTTATGTCCTGTATGCACAGCAGCATGGAATAGAAGTCAAAGCATCAAATACAACTGTAGCTCAGATGAGGTGAACTCCTAGCTTCATAATCACTTTTAATGGCTCAAACATGGCTGTGTCAATAAGCCCATAATCTGACTGTGACTGTTCCATGTTACCTGTGAATCACTTAAACATTGCTTTAGCTTAATTCGTGTCGTCTTCTCTGCCCATTTTGTAATTCAACGTTTCCTAATTGTTGTACGTGTTCTGTGTTGCAGGTAAATGATTTCACTTGGACTCCACTGGATCCAGGAGATGAAGATGAAGAAGACTGGGCAGAACTCACCTTTCATGAGGACAGTTTGGTAGATTTATAAGTGTTTCACCTTTCCATAATTTATTATAACTTTTTTTTTTTTTAACAAAGTAATTTTTCTTGAAATTTTTACTAAAGAATGTGGTACAAACAAATAGACACATACAATATGAAATATTAATCCAAGCAACAATGAAATGTATCAAACAAAGGAGAGAATGGGGGGGAGATAAGGGCAGGGAGTCACAGACCAAGAAGGATACAGTAGGAGTTCCAAGACGACCCATAATTTATTTTTGTAATTTGTATTTACGTTAAAAGTGTAATATTGTTTTGTAAAATGTATTTTTGTGCAATTTTTTTTTGTCTTCTTAATAAAATAATACATTCTACTCCTTGATTGTAGAAGTCAGTGTACTGGCAGAAGCTACAGAAACTACCTGTCCCATCGTGTCTTGCCAGGCAGTACATAGCTAGGTATCACCGATTCACCTAAATAAATCGGATGTTGGAGAGCCACATATGCTTGCTTTAAAGGGATTCTATCTATGCTATTTTTTATGTCCTTAACATGTAGGATTAGCCTTAAGAAAGGGTATTCTTCTCCTATCTTTAGATGTCTTCTCTGCGCCGCCATTCGGTTGAAATCCCGGTTTTCTTGTGTATGCAAATGAGTTCTCTCACAGGACTGGGAGCGGTCCCCTGTGCTCAAACAGCACTGGGGGCATCCCCAATGATGCGAGAGAACTCTCCAGCGCCGCCTCTATCTTCACCTGGAACGGCCTTTCCCTGCGTCGTCTTCCGGTGCTGGCTTCAAACTTCTAGGCATGCGCTGTCGGCTCTGCCATCAGGCCTTGGGCAGAGCAGACTGCACATGCCCATGGTAATTTTCCTGTGGCCGCTTACCCAGTAAACTGGTGCAAGTGGCCATTTTCTTGTGGCTGCTTTCACATTAAGCTGGGGTAAGCGGACACAAGAAAATGACTGTGGGCATGCGCAACCAGCTCTGCCCGAGGCCCAACGGCAGAGCCGACTGCGCATGCCTAGACGTTTGAAACAAGGGCCGGGAGAAGCCATTCCAGGTGAAGATAGAGGCGGTGCTGGAGAGATCTCTCGCAGCATTGGAGACTCCCCCAGTGCTGTGAGAGAACTCTTTCATACAGAAAAAAAAACAGGATTTCTACCGAACAGCGGTGTGGAGGAGGCATCTAAAGGTAGGAGAATAATAGCCTTTTTTAAAGGGGCTCTATCACTGGGAAAAGTCATTTTTATCTAAACACATGCTTGCATAGGCTTTAGAAAGTCTATTCCACACTTACCTTTTGTATGTAGATTGCTTCAGTGGTCTCTGAATAAGTCCGTTTTTATTCATATGCTAATGAGCCTCCAGCCAGTACAGGAAGTTCCCAGCAGCCTCCTCTCTCCCATTATCTTCTATGTGTGTGAAGCAAACAGGAAGCGAGTCATCAGCAGCAGCAGGAGCCGTCTCCCATAGAAGACAATAGGAGAGGTGTGCACCTTCTATCGTGCACTAGTCTAATTAGCATATGAATATAAACGGACTTATTCAGAAACCAGTGAGGCAATCTATATACTAAAGGTAAGTGTGAAATAGACTTTCTAAGGGCTATGCAAAGGTGTGATTAGTTAAAAATGACTTTTCCTATTGATAGAGCCCCTATTCCTACGTGTTAGGGACAAAAAAATAACATTTTATTGATAGAATCCCTTTAAGCGCAGGAAAGGCTGTAGACCAGACCTGGGCAATGTGCGGCCCGCGGGCCACATCCGGCCTTCTGACTACTTCTATTTGGCCCGCATAGCTTGTGGCAGTTCGTTCAAGGACCTGAGATGATGTCATAACAGCTTATCACCAGGATAGGCTGTGACTCGTTAGTGGGCGGAGCCACACGGGACTGTGTGCTTGCTGCTGGCAATGGAGGCTGCTGGATGATAGAGAGAAGAGACAGCATGTGTGAGCAAGAGGGGGGAACTAGGGGCAGATGTAGGGGGGCAGTTACACTGACTGCACATGGAGGGGGGACATTAAACTAGGGGGGTCATTCCACATCAAGTGATCCAAATAGGAATATTTTTTTTACCTGACGTCTTTAGATTTTTTTTATCTTTATTTTTTATGAATTACAACTTAAGTTAATTACAAATAAAAAGTTTTGAATTTTTTTCTTCATCAGTTAATTTTTTATAGACTTCTAAAGTTTTGAAAAAGTGTGAATTTTGGCCTGGTATGGCTTTACATTTTTTAACATATCTTGGGCTAGAATTAAGATAAATAGGTGGGAGAAGCATCATTTTTCTCAGAGCGGTACCGGCTTTCATTTGATATGTCACAAGACGATGTTTCTTTATATTTTGTTTTGGAGAAATCAAATTCAAAATTTTGATGCGCAATTGTGAAAAAAACGTATGTTTTAAAATTGTAAAAAAAAATGCATTTGTGTTACTTGTGTTCTTGGTTATATTTGTACAGGTTTTCAACTTGGGACCAAATTGGGATCAATTTTTATTTATTTTTTTAAGCCTTGAATCATCTGATTTTATGTTTGTGTGGCTTCTTCCTTTTTTCTTTTCAAATTACAACTTGCTGAATTCAACATTTATATGCAACAATAAAAAAACATAAAAAACAAATACTGTAAGTGCCAGAACAAATACATCTTATCATCAGAACACAGCTTGTTCAGCATTTTCAACCTGAATGCATTGAACAAACCGAAAGAAAAACGCTGCTCATATCCTCAAGTGCGATTTTCTAAATAGTCTCATCCTAATTATATGTTAACAAGAGTACAAGAACCAATATTCATAACACCTATTTCTACATGTAACAATTGTTTTTTTTATTATATCACTAAACATGTAATTTATTAAGAAAAATAGTCCAGTAGATAAATCCTCATTCTATAAAATATGAACTAATCAAACAATTAATAGGACATTTTTAAACTACTGGCCTTTTATCATCAATTTGTCCTTTCTAGTGAGTGAAATGTAATCTTGTCCATAAGCGCTTACTAGCAATGGCCATTTCCTTTTGTGTCAAAGAGTATGTACGGCCTGTCATGGTGTTAGGCTCCACCTGAGTTAATATCTCATTTTTGTTGACTTGTAAAATGTCTGGTTTTCTTGGATACACAAAGGATGGTGCTGGACCAGAAGGATGCAAAAAAGTCAATTTTATGTCTTCATTTTCACAATCTTTGGAGAGTACAGTAGCCAGCCACCAGCGCCGATCATATTCACAGGTCACATAACCAGTTATGTCATCCATTGCCAATCTTGTGCCGCCTTCTACCACTTCATGGACTTCACTGTCCACAGGCTGAACAGATCTGAATTCAAGATTTTCGGAATGACACTGTAATAGTTATAGTTTAAAATATTATCCCATCGCGATCCCAACTTGAATTTTGGTACAGATGTGGCTAAGGGCATAGCAGGCCCATGTGCATTTTTTTGAAATTTTTAAATAAAACGTTTTTTTCGGAAATGCGTTTTAAAATTTTGCGTTTGCGTTCACATGGGTAAAATATCAACAAAGATACTCTTGTGACATATTAGGTGAAAGCCTGTATAGTTCTGAGTAGAATGGCGTTTATTTTGTTTCTCTATCTTTTTTCTAGCCTAAGTTATGAGGAGAAATGTAAAGGCAGGCAACACAGAAATTCACACTTTTTCTGAACTTTGAAAATCAATTAAAAATCCAAAAAAATTTCTAGAATTTTTTTTTCTTCACATTTTGCATTCTCTGACACACTATTACCAAATAACAAAATCTCAAAAGAATTAAAAATATAGAGGGAAAAATCATTGGTTCACTTGACACGGAATGACCCAGGGGGCAAATGGAGGGTGATATTTAAACTGGGGCAGCTGGAGGAGGATTTTAAACCATGGGGGATAGCTGGAGGGGGACATGTCTGCCTCTAGTTGCCCCCAGTTTAATGTCCCCCTCCAACTATCCCCACTGTTTAAAGTAGCCCCTCCAGCTGCTCCAGTTTAATGCCCCCTCTAGTTTCTGCTAGTTTATACTGGGGCACCAGGAGAGGGACTTAATACTGTGGGACATTTGGAGGGGAACATTATAATGTGGAGACATATAATGTGCGGGTGACTTTAGGAGGATTATACTTTGTGGGGGCACTTGAAAAGATGATTGAGAATGGGTGGAGTCAGCGTAGAAGTGGGTGGAGCTAAATTTGCCACGGCGTGCATGGCCCTCTAGAATAGTTACAATTTCTCATGTGGCCTCATGGGAAAATTTAATTGCCCACCCCTGCTGTATACTGTGCTTTATGCAGCAACATGCGTGTCACAGGCAATGTGCAAACTAGTGCACTGAGTTGTTGCTATTCAATGGATGAAGCACATTCTGCCTGATTATTGTATCAGTATAATCAACAGTGATGTACAGACATAATTACAGGTGAGGAATCATATGGTAAAGCTAGTTTTATTGGCATTTCCTTTAAGCTACTGTGTGTCCCTGACTATAAAGTACGAGTCTCAGACACAGCTGGTAAGCGTCGGTGCCCTGTCTTTGCTTATCCTTTGTCGCATATAGTGATTTCTGAAATATGTACTCTTGCAGTAGGAGTGTACATATGTTTTACTTCAGATATGTAGCTTCACCTCTTGTTGTTGATACTTTAATGAATTCACAAATTCTGCATCTTATTATTTTATTTTACAATGTACAAAGACCTTTAAGAGACAAGGCAAAATACATCAAGAACAAATATTCTTTGGTCCGTGTATGTAACAGTAACATCACATAATTTCCAATTTTCCCCAAGCAATGAATGATAAAATGCAGCACATTTTTAGGTAACTTGTAAAAAGGCAGCCATTTTCAGTATTCATTTCATGATTCATTTAAACCATACAGTTGCTCTCCACAAACCTTCGGCACTTCATCACTTTTAGGTAAGTCTCCACCTTGTGCATGTCTTTCTTGAAGCAGGACAGGAGACCATAATTTTTAATCCGTGCCTCATCATCAGTGTCAGGATGGGGGTCAAACTTGTCGTAGGTGAAAGTCAGTAGGCCGTAATTGCGTGCGTTTCCGTCATCTAGTTCCTGATGGTACCAAAAAGATGGCTCATTACATTGAAAATAAGTCCATACTGTTGCCGTTAGATAAAAAATATATATAATTTTTTTTTTTTTGCCGTAAAGACAAATTCAGCCACATTTGGAATTAGAATATTGGCTTATTGGAGGACACAACTGAATTTTAAGGGGTTTTTCAATTGCAGGGTTTCTGATGCTTGTTTCTAATAAAGACTGATCAAGAAACTGTTCTAGTCCTCATCTGGTCTCAGCAACTGAAACCAATATGCAGAGAGGGAGAGAAGACAATATAGGTGGCCATGGACAGAGTCATAGGCTGACCACTAGAGCTAGACATAGAGGTGGTCTGTAACCTAGACAACAAGTGTAAACACTGAAGAGGCCTAATGAGCAGTATTTGGCAAAGAGACCAACATAGATGAAGCAATGTCATGGAAACACTTGTTAGCTTAAACTACATGTTGATGTAGGATGCTGGAGACTGGGAATACCTGGTTTAAGGAATTAAATAGACCCATAAGTAAGAAATATTGAAAAGAAAGTTGAAATGTGAGCTTACTTTTATCTAGAGCAGGTTAGATTTCTTTGGCAACGTCAGCTCTGATTTCAAAATATTGTATGTTTTTGACATCCCCAATATGGATGGGGGATGACTTTTTAATATGATTTATAGCTTTAATCTTGTATGCGGTTGGAAGGTCTACATACAGCAAGAACCTTTCATGCTTCTGAAGAATGCAAGTTTATAATCAACAAATGTTAGATTTCCTGCCATCTCAACTTTTAGTGGAAGGGCTCAACTTTGTGTATTTTATTAAAAATGGTAAGTTGGAAATTTGAGAAAAATTTGGTAAATTTGAAGTTTCTGAATCTGGTCAATTGTGAAATATGCAATATCTGATAGCTTGGCAATTGGATAAGGGTTGGAAGGTGCTGAGGAAGATATTTTTTTGAATTTTCTCCTTTAATAGTTTACTTTAACTCCTTTAGTAATCGCAACTTCATTCTTTAGATGCCACATGGTACCAGAGCGAGCAGACTTCTTTTCCCCAATCTAATGAAGACACCCCCCCCATTCCTTGGTCTGTCTGTAGTATAGGTCATTAGGCTGTGCCAGAGGCTTGGCCTTAAACAGGGTGTCAGTTTGATGCAGACAGAATAATACACTGAATTGTATTATGTGAGCAATTAAAAGATCATAAAATCAAGTGACATATAAGACAACTCTGAAAATAAGCCACTGTTGAAGTTCATTCAAAAAAATGTCTAGGCAACACATAAAATAAATAGAATACAGCAGGACAGATACAGCAGATGCTTCATTAGGGAATGCAGAGAACACTGAAAGAATCGGGCACTGACTTTATATCTGTATAATAGCACTACGGGTTGTCTACTGGTAGTTCTGGGCTTTCACACATAGTTCGGGTAGTCTCGCTAGCATGACTCCGTTACGGCTGCTTCCATTCACCGAAGCCAGCCAACTACTACACTTAGCTAAGAGGAACGCTGCAGCAATAGCACGGGACCTAACTGGTGACATGACTTTGAGTGACGCAGATCTATGCGTGTCATTCACCATTGGCCTTTGCAGACTCCAAATTGTTTTGGGTGTAAAGGGGTCTGGTGAGTGGATTGTTCTCCATGACAAAAAGAAGGCATCTCCTGAAATAAACCCTAACCCATCTTTCAGAGCGAAAAAAAAAAGAACCTATCTTACTTTGGAGAAACACTGTTCTGGGGGGTTATTTTTGAAGAAATGTTGTGGAAATTAGGGTTGCAGATTTGATATATATTTATTTTATTCCCCCCCCCCCCCCCAGTTGTTTTGTGGAGGATTCTGGTTTATCTATCATGCAAAAAGCTGAACAATTCATTTATTGCAGGTCAAAATTATTGGTCATAAGTAACTTATATGGGTGTTACACTCTCAAATGATGGGTCGTGGAAACCGTTTTGGTTGTAAACTTTGTGAAAAGCTTCCCCCCCCTCTCCTTGTGGCACTATATGTGGAGCCCTGGTGTTTTACAGTACCTGCACAGTGGATAATTCCATCTTCACATTGCAGAAAAAAATCCACAGCAGAAAAGCTGCGTCTTCAAAAATGCTAGCATTTTTTTAAAAATTGCAGCATGTCAATTATACCTGTGGAAATGCAGGTATAATAAGGGCAGGAAGTCTCTTTTTTATTTATTTATTTTGCGCAACTTGGTGCCTTAGCCTCAAAGTATTATTCTTTATATTAAAAGTTGAAACGCATATAAAGTAAATTGGGGGGGTTTGCAGCAATTTCATTTGAGTACTCCAAACGGACTACATGGGCTGGCATTGAGTGAGTGAGGTGGGACTGTTTTGGATTTTAAAAAATAAAGGATTATTCACTTTTTCAATATAGTTTGCATTTTATGCATGATGCTAATAATAAATTCTATACTTTACAGCATTCCTTGAGCCATGATGAAGGATTTCCCAGAAAACTGCAACAAGATTAGATGTCATTTTATAGTAGGGAAAGCAAACTGCTGCCTGAAACCCGCTCTGCAAAGCAGCAAATAAAAATAAAATCTAGTCTTGGAAAAAAAAATCTGGAATACTTTACCCACCACTACATAAAGAGTCTTTGAGGCAGCAATAGCATTAGGGGTTCTTTAGCAGTGGAAACATTTTTCAGGGGCTTCATGCAGCAATGTGGTTGGGAATGGCTGCGTTTACAGGCTCTTCATTTTTTCCTACAGTTTCTAGTTATCACTTGCACTTGCTAACCAGAAGAGGTCAGTCTTCAGTCATACAGAATGTTTTAGCTTACCCTCATGAGAGCATACAGGCCTTCCTCCAGGTCTCTCAGTTTCTCATAGACCGCATTCCCAAACACTTGGTTAGTAAACAGTTTATTCAGCGATTGCACTGGTGTCATCCAAGACTGAATGAGGGTGAGGGAGAATCGGAGGAGGTCCATGTCCTGTAATAAGTGGAACATGGTTGTGTGGTTATGGTGGGAGACTACCCAACATTCACATTGTTTAGATACATATGCAGCAGAGTAAACAACTTACTGATTTCTGGTGGGTGTTGTCCTTGTCAGTTGGGGCTGGAATGGTTTCTGAGTAGCAGAACATTGCGTAGGAGTTTTTATTTGAGTATCTCTTATCTTCACGGATGAAGGTTCGTTCCTAGAAGACAGCAGCAAAATATTCAAGAGGGCAATAAACCAGAACGATGTCAGAAGTAGCTTACAGTTGTGGGGTCTAGGACAGCTTTATGGTCCTATTAAGCATGATCCATGTTTGACACTTTTTTCTATTTTCTTATTGTATAACAATTACAATGGTAACTTAATTTATGTATAAAGAAGCAAAGAACTTGAAGGGATTTACCCAGGGGCATAACTATATTAAAATGTTTACAATTTTTAAGATTTCCTCTAATCCTCTTAGGGCTCGTTCACACGAGACAAGAGGGGGCGGATTTTGGCGCTGAATCCACGTCAGAATCCGCCTCCTCACAATAGAGGTCTATGCGGACCGCTAGCTTACTTTTTTCCGTGAATGGTATGTTCCCGCTGATGGAAAAAAGATGTGAGTTGCCCTTTCTTCAGGCGGATTCTGATTTTTTTTGGTATTTTGTCTCCCCAAAAATGTAATGAAAAGGAATCATAAAAACAGACATGCCACAAAATGGTTTAAATTAAAGGGGTTCTATCATTGTGCATGTCTCTCCTGTTCGGCCACAGGCTGACGGACATGCTCAGTCGGTGCTTTTGAACGAAGAGAAGAGCATGAGAGAAGAAGCGGAGAAGAACATGATGGCCGTCACTGGAGAGTTTTCAAGCACACTGAGGACACCCCCAGTTCTGTTTGAGCGCTGGGGACGCCCCCACTGCTGCAAGAAAACTCATTTGCATAAGGAAGAAAGAAGAAATTTCTAAGGAAAGGTGACGCGGATCAGAATAATAAGGGTAAGAGAAGAATAGCCTTTCTTAAGGCTATTCCTATGTGCATATACTTTAAAAAGGGATTCTAGTGATAGAATCCCTTTAAAACTACAATTTGCACAGCTCCATATACAAAAATCTAAAAAGAAAATGTCAGACTATGGCAAGGAAAACAAATTTTGATTTTCTCTTTCAGTTTTAAAAAAAAAAAAAAAAACACCTAAAAACTATATATGATCACTATGACTGTACTGATCAACAGAATGCAGATAATTCTGTCACTTTGACTACACAACGAATGGCGTAAAAACAAAACCTGTAGGGAAGTGGTGCAGCTGCTGTTATTTTTGTTTTCTATATTTTCATACATATGGTTGACAGTAAAAAAATAAATAAATTGGCCAGGTTCTGAAAGGGTTAACGACAGCTGCTGTCAAAGAAAATGTTACATACATTTGCATAGTTTTTAAGCCTCATTTCAAGATAAACTTTTGGTTTTCTGTGTATTTTGGCAGTGTTGTTTGTTTAGCACACAAAACACTATAAAGAAGTGATATGTTAACTTCTTTATGTATGTACAGCACAAATAGAAATCATTGGACAGTGTTGGTGTGTTTTAGCATGTAATATACACCAAAATACACATGTAGAATTGCTGTAAGGCAGGGTTCACACTCCGTTGGATTCAGTTATGAAGCTATCCGTTTAACCCCTTAGAGACACAGCCCAAAAGTGACTTAAGGACCAGGCCTCTTTTTTCAAATCTGACAGGTGTCACTTTAAATGGCGATAACTTTGAGACGCTTTAACTTACACAAGTGATTCTGAGATTGTTTTTTCGTAACACATTGTACTTCATGTCAGTAGTAAATTTTCGTTGATATGTTTTGTCTTTAATTATGAAAAAATAGGAAATTTGGTGAAAATTTTGAAAAAAATGCAGTTTTCAAACTTTGAAATTGCAAGCCTTTCAAATAGAAAGTCATACTACCCGAATTTTTTCATAAATATAATTAACCATGTCTCTGATTTATGTAGCAATCAAATTTTAAGCACCCTTTCATTTTTTTCAGATATTATAAGGCTTACAAGTCAAGCAGTAATTTTCCAAATTTTCAAGAAAATTTCCAAAACACATTTTTCAAGGGACCAGTTCAGTTCTGAAGGGAACTTGAAAGGCCTCTCTAATAAAACCCCCCAAAAGTCACCCCATTCTAAAAACTGCACTCCTGAAAGAATCTAAAACAGCAGTTAGAAAGTTTCTTAACCCTTTCAGCATTTCACAACAATTAAAACAAAATGGAGGTCAAATTTACATTTTTCAATTTCTGTCACTAATATATTCATTTAGCCCTAGAATTTACACATTTACTAAGGTTTAAAGGAGAAACTGCACCCCACATTTTGTTACACAATTTCTCCCGAACACGACAATACCCCATATGTGCTGGTACCCTAATATACGGGCACACGGTCGCTCTCAGAGCGGATGGAGCACTAATTGGATTTTGTAGGCCAGATTTTGCTAGAATATTTTTCAGGCGCCATGCCCCGATTGCAAAGCCCCCAAGGTGCCAAAACAGTGGAAAACCCCAAAATGTCACCCCATTTTGGAAACTAGACCCCTCAAGGAATTTATCAAGGGGTATAGTGAGCACTTGGACCCTACAGGTGTTTCACAGATTTTTTTACCATTGAGATGTGAAAATGAAAAATTACTTTTTTTTATAATAAAATGTCACTGTAGCCCCAAATTTTTCATCTTCACAAAGGGTTAAAGGAGAAACTGCACCCCACATTTTGTTACACAATTTCTCCTGAACACGACAATACCCCGTATGTGCTGGTACCCTAATGTACGGGCACACGGTCGCTCTCAGAACGGATGGAGCGCTAATTGGATTTTGTAGGCCAGATTTTACTAGAATACTTTTCAGGCACCATGTCCCTTTTGCAGAGCCCCCAATGTGCCAAAACAGTGGAAACCCCCAAAATGTCACCCCATTTTGGAAACTATACCCCTCAAGGAATTTACCAAGGGGTTTAGTGAGCCCTTTGACCCTACAGGAGTGTAACAGAATTGGCCCAACAAAAGGAAAAGTGACATTTTTTGCTATAAAATGTAGCTTTAACCCCAAATTATGCATTTCCACAAGGGGTTAAAAAAGAAAATGCACCCCACAAATTGTCAAGCACTTTGCCCCAACTACAGAAATGCCCCACATGTGGATGTAAAGTGATGTATGGGCACACTGTAAAGTCCGGAGCTGAAGGATCGCTATTGGGATTTTGGAGGGCAAATTTAGCTGAAATCTGTTTCAGGCACCATGTTGCATTTGGAGAGCCCCTGAAGTGCTAGAACAGTGGAACCCCCCCCCCCCCCCCCCCAAAACGACCCCATTTTGAAAACTAGACCCCTCAAGGAATTTATCAAGGGGTTTAGTGAGCACTTGGACCCTACAGGTGTTTCACAGATTTTTTTACCATTGAGATGTGAAAATGAAAAATTACTTTTTTTCCAATAAATCGTCCATTTAGCGCCATATTTTTAATTTTTGCAAGTAGTTAGAGAATTAAGAGCCCCCCACAGTTTGTTACACAATTTCCCCTGAACACGGCAATACCCCATATGGGATCATAATCTGCTGTATGGGTACATGTTGGGGCTCAGAATGGAAAGAGGGCTATTTGGATTTTGGAGGGCATATATTGCTGGAATAGTTTTGAGGTGCCATGTCGCATTTGCTGAGCCCCTAAAGTATCAATACAATAGAAACCCCTCAAAAGTGACCCCATTTTAGAAACTACACCCGTCAAGGAATGTATCAAGTGGTATTATGATTTTGAGACTAAAAATGCTTCCCAAAAATTGAAATTTTTAAAGAAATATGCCATTTCGGTGCCCAATGCATTGCACCCACTTTGTGTTGTCAGAGACCTGCACTCCTAAAACTATTAAGTGGGCGATCCCGAGGGGCAAAAAAATTATATATGTGGGTGTAAACTGCTGCTTGGGCGCACAGCAGGGCTCAGAAGGGAAGGAGCACTGCACTTTTTAGCTTTTGGGGTACAGATTTAGAGGGACTTCCTGGGCGCCATGTTGTTTTTGCAGAGCCCTGGAGGTGCCAGTAAACTGGAATTCCCCAAGAAGTGACCCCATTTTGTAGGGGAAATTTTAGAGTCTCTGCAAAAGTGCCATGGCATCCAAAAACCAAACCGTCTAAGTCTGTGCTCCAAAAACCAAATAACCTTCTTCCCTTCTGTGTCTGGCTGGGCCCTAATATCAGTTTATACCCACATATGACATTACGTACGTTATCCGGGGTACACCAGTGTCATATATGTGCCCTAATATCAGTTTATACTCACATATGACATTACCCCGGTTACACCAGTGTCATACATGTGGCATAAACTGCAGTTTGGGCACACAGCAGGGGGCAGAAGGGAAGGAGCGCGATGCGGCTTTTGGAGTACAGATTCAGATGTTTGGTATCTAGACGCCATGTCATGTTTGTAGAGCCTGTAAGGTACCAGAAAAGTGGATTCCCCAAAGGAGTGACCGCAGTTTGAAAACTGCACCCCTAAAAGAATTTATCAGGGGGTGTAGTGTAGTATTAGTATCCCGGACGTGACTGCACAGCGGATGGCGAAGAGGGAATATATAAGCGGTGCGGAGAACATTGCAGACACCAAATTCCCTACTGTACCCCCAGTAGCTCCTATGATTGGGGGAGTCACACTGGGATCACTTTGGGGGTCACTTCTGGTATATTTTCCCTCATAAGCTGTAAATATAGGGTGTCCCCTGATATTCGCTTGCACAGCTTATACATTCCCTGCCTGCCGCACCCAGTTGTGTTCTAATGATTTGGCGATTTTGCGTGATTTTGTCTTCACATTGGTAGAGGCTATATTTTCTTTATTTTTCTGCTGACGTGGCCATATAAGGGCTTGTTGTTTGCGGGATGCGATGTATTTTGTAATGACACCATCTTGGGGTGCCTAAAACTTACTGATTACATTTTATTAACTCTTTTTTTGCTGGATTTAAAAGAGAAAAAATCAATTCTGGTATTGAGTTTTACCTTTTACATTTTTCGCCATGCAGCGTACAGTATAAGTAACATGTGACCTTTATTCTGCGGGTTGGTACGGTTACGGCAATACCTCATTTATGTTATTTTTTTATGCGATACTAAGTCTGCAGAACAAAAACACATTTGGGGACATAAATCAGTGATTTTTGCATCGCCATCTTCTGAGAGGCGTAACATTTTTATTTTTCGCTTGACAGTGTTGGTTGAGGGCTTATTTTTTGCGGGACAACCTGTGCATTTTATTGGTACTATTTTGGGGTGCATATGACTTTTTGATCACTTTATAGCACATTTTGTAAGGTGAGATGGCGAAAAATCAGTACTTCCGGCGGGTTTTTTCCGTTATTTTTTACCGCCGTTCACTGTGTACATTAAATATTGTTTCAGTTTTGTTGTACAGGTTGTTACGGACGCGACAATACCAAATATGTATTGTTTTTGTTAATTTTTTGTGTTTTTTTTACATAATTCATTTTTTATAGAAAAAAGGGATTTTTGGGACTTTATAACTTTATTAATTGTTTTCAAATACTTTATTTTTTTTTTTACACTTTTTTTTTTACTTGTTCTTGTGTCCCTATGGGACACATGGATCAGTGAAGATTGCATCACTGATTCTCTACTCTAGACTGAGACACAGGCTGCAGTGACAGCCTGCACGTGTCTCACTCTAGACACAGGAAGTGAGCTGTGCGGACGGGACAGCTCACTTCCAGAAGACGCCGGGAGCATCACCAGGTAAGTGAGTGCTCAGGGCTGTCTGGGGTCACTAACCAGACCCCAGACTACGTATTACAGATACCGGCACCCCCCGATCTCGGTCCGGGGGGTGCCGGCGGGGGGGGGGGGGGAGAGATCGCGGCACCCTTTGTTTGCGGTGGTCATGTTTGACCATCGCAATCAAAGGGTTAAAACCTCCGATCGGTAAAAGTACCGACCGGAGGTTATGGAAAAGGGTGATAGCTGTCAGTAACAGCTATCACTCAGTTCCGATTCCGCCCGCTCAGCTAGTGAGCGGGCGGAATCACCATGACGTAATATTACTTCATGGTGCGCGAAGTACCTCGCGTCCATGACGTAATAGTACGTCAAAGGTCGCTAAGGGGTTAAAAAAACAAAACCTCATAACTATCATAATGGACACAAATGGACAGTAACTGATGGCTATCAGTTACTGTCTGTTATGTCTGTTGCCCATAGACTTCAATAATAATGGACATTTTTTTTTCTAACGGACAGAAAAGTCCTGCATGTAGGATTTTTTTGTCCACTGGTCAAAAATGGACTTGGGTGTAAACGGACACAGATGGACACAAAATAAAATCTCACTGAAATTAATGAAAATTTTAACGGATTTCTGACGGTTCAGCTAGTGTCTGTTGCTAAAATCTTGTAACGGACACTGCTGGCAGTCACCAATGGTAGTGTGAACGCTTCCTAAATAACTAACCCATCACTGCTTCCAATACTAAATATTGGAAGTAAACATTACTTTTTTGCAATTAGCTACAATCCTTAAATTGACCCTCTAGGATTCCCTTACTAAGGCTCCTTTGCTTCAATAAATTTGCAGCAAATACTTGATGATCAACTTTTTTTCCTTGCTAATGGTTTATTGGGTGATAGATTGATGTTTAAACATAGGTCTACCTGGAGAGGCCGAGCTTCAGGGGAAAGGAGAAAGCAGAAGCCTAAAGCAATGAGGAGAAAGTCTGGAAAAAATCCTCTATCTCCGACTCTATGAGCTAAAAGGTAGTCAACAATGAGGAAAGTAAACCGCAGGTAGTGGTCACTGACTAGCATTTATTTTTGAGGATTGCTGCTTTAACAATGCAAATTGTAGAGTACTTACATAGTCTCTGTATGTATCTGCCACCACCTGGTGAATATACTGTGCCCTGATGACGGCATTATTGAGTAGACTGGCCAGGGGTATCTGGGGAAAAGCACTGAAACCCGGTGGGCTTTGAAGGCACACGATGAGCAACAATCCAAGAGAGGAGCATAGTCCTAGAAATAAAAGGCAATGGATGTTACCATGAGATTAAATCAAATAACCCCTGGGCTGTTCTTGGTATTTCAGCTTAACCCCTTTCTCTTAAATAGAACTAAGCTTCAATTCCAGAACAAGCCATGGACAAGAGTTGACACTTGTTTCTAGAAGACAGCAGCCATGTTTTTCTAGCAGTGCCGCAAAATTCTACCTGAAGACATACCTGAAGCCATCACTTGCTGTTTTTGGGCAGTTGCTGTAGAGGTCTGGAGGTCTTCTTGAGTGTGAGGACTCGGTCAGGTTTTAGCCATTTTATATAGGTGAAGTGATTAATAGGCATAATGTTTCTATGACGGTCAGGTCACAACTGGTACACGTATGAAATATTTCTCATGTGACAATTTAATATGGATAAAACAGTGTGACATTTCTCTCCGAACAAACATCTATATGGATTGACCTGTAATAGTAATTCTTTAAAGCTCATATTACCGGTTGGATTATATCATTGATAGAGAGTAGGCTTTGGATGAATACTATGTGGACAATCGACTAAGAATCGCTCATTCCAGAGTGATCTATTAATGCATTAAGTGACACCTATATGTTGGGTATTAAATAGGCAGATATCCATCTGGCCTTTGACTACACATCCGCTCTGAATATTAAAGAAGGGGACAGACGTACAGGGAAAAACATAGATGCTGCAGGAGACCTTACTCTCACCCCAAACCTATTTGTTGTTGACAAGCCTCCGTGTACTGCTCTCACACTTTACTATTCATTTTTTTTATTGTGTTTTATTTTGTAATTGATCCATTAGAATATAAAACTATTAGGCTGAGGCCGCATGTTGCGGAAACGCAGCTTTTTTGTTTTGCAGATTTTGCTGTTTGGGTTTTTTTTTTTATTCAAAGAAGAATGGCTACAAAAGTAATATGAAATATATAGGATGGTCTTATACTTTTATGTTCTGCTCAATCCACTTCTACATTTCAGTAAGAAAACCGCAGCAAAATATGCAAGAAAAAAAAAGCTGCCTCGTGGGGCCTCGACATAAATGTTTGGTGACTCTTTTCATTCTCCTTTCCCAACTTCTTTTTATTCTCTGGCGACATAGATAAGTGAGGGCTTATTCTTGAGTGTCCCATTGTACTTTTTTTTTTTTTTTTTATGTAGATTGTGAGCCCATATAGGGCTCACAATGTACATGTTTTTTCCTATCGGTATGTCTTTGTAGAATGAGAGGAAATCCCTGCAAACACAGGGAGAACATACAAACTCCTTGCAGATGCTGTTCCTGGCAGGATTCGAACCCAGGACTCCAGCGCTGCAGTGCTAACCACTGAGCCACCGTGTTGCCTCAGTCTATTTGTACTTTCATTTGGCACCATGGTACTATTTGAGGTATATATGCTTTGATAAGATTTATAAAGGTTTTTTGTCGATGTGGCCAAAATACATTGCATTTTATATATACTGTGCGTGATATATCTCTCTATATTATAAAAATGAATTCTTGTCCGTCCGTCCGTCCCTCCCTCCGTCCCTCCATCCGTCCCTCCCTCCGTCCGTCCGTCCCTCCGTCCCTCCCTCTGTCCCTCCGTCCCTCCCTCCCCTTACAGCCTTCACGGAAGGAAGAACAGAGCCTTTCCCATCTTACGCGGCGCCACAGAGATCCTTATCTAGACGGATCTTCTACTCTCCCAGCTGCCGGCGGTTCAGATTCCAGGTTGCTGACACAGTCTCAGGGACTAACTCGCAAGAGTTCGGGCGACCTTAGCCAGGTCGTCCCTAGACCAGGGTGCCTTCCACTATCTTATCAAAAGATGAGGTCTCCCCGAGGTGGATCTGATGGCCACCTCAAGCAGCACCGTAATAGAGGTACACTGCTCCCCTGTCCGGGAGGACAGTCCTCTGGTGCTGTATGCCCTGTCAATACCTGGGAGGTACAAACGGAAGAGTGTTTACCCTCCTCGACGGATGATTCTGAAGGTGTTGACGAAACTCAGGCAGGACCAGAGCTTGGCAAGGAGCACGCCATTCTGGTCAAAAAGGGCATGGTTCACCGTCTTCACCCCCATGAGGCGGAGGAACAACTGGAGGCTTCCAGCAGTGCAAAATCTGGTAATCCAGAACAGTCGGCCATATCAAGGCCTGGACAGATTCAACCTCACTGCCTGGAGGTCAGCCAGCCTGTAGCTGGCGAAAGAGGATTATCCCAAGGAGTGCTAAGAACTTTGGCGCACTCAAGAGCGGAGTCAACTAACCAGAGCTATCGGAGGGTCACCCGGATTTTCCAGAACTGGAGTTCAAGTAACCAGCGCGACCCTAATAGAAATGCAGTCTTGGAGTTCCTACAAGATGGCCTGGAGAAGGGGCTGGCACCTGCCACCCTAAAGGTCCAAGTCTCAGCTCTGTCCGCTCTCTTGGAGACCAGGTTAGCACTAGATCCTCTGATTAAGCAATTTTTAAGAGGGGCTACTAGACTTCGTCCTCAAGTGCAGCCGCCGGTCCCTAGTTGGGACCTAGCCGCAGTTTTACATGGGCTTTGTGTGCCCCCCTTCGAGCCCCTATCTGAGGTGGATTTGAAGTACCTAACATACAAAATAACTTTCCTCCTGGCAATAACCTCCGCCAAGAGGGTCGGTGAGCTTCAGGCCTTAGCAGTCTCTGAGCCATTTATAACCTTCTTTCCAGACAGAGTACAACTGAGGTTGTCCCAGGATTTTTGCCAAAGGTACCCACTCCTCAGAATATCAACCAGGCAATTGTCTTACCAGCCTTTTTTCCCTCTCCCACCTCGGAGTGGAAGGAGAGGATGCACAAGTTGGACTTGGTGAGAGCCTTGCAGATATATCTAGAGCACACTGCGTCCTTTCGGAAATCGGAGAATTGCTGATCAACGTGTTCGGCCACACTAAAGGTACCAAAGCATCCAAACCAACTCTATCAAGATGGATTAGAGAAGCCATTATCTGCTCCCTACGTGCTCAGGACCTCCCGGTACCAGACCTTATCCGTGCCCATGCTACCCGAGCAGTAGCAACATCATGGGCCGAGAGACGTTCCCTTTCCTTGGAGCAGATATGTGCAGCGGCTTCTTGGAGTTCTCAGCTAACTTTCGCCAAGCATTATAGACTTGAGTGGCGAACAGTGGAGTCCACAGCATTTGGACACTCGGTGTTGGCATCAGCCTGCTAGAATCACCCGCCCTAGGGTAAAGTGATACTTGCTAAATCCCCAGTTGTGCTGCTGTTGGCGTAGGGGGAACGAAAGATTGTGAATGACAATCTGTTTTCCCTTAGCCCAAACAGCAGCACAAGGCTCCCTCCCTATGCTGTATTTGTACTTTACGTATACTATGTCAGATTACTCCTGTAAAATATATGTCAAAACTGTACTTGTTACTAACACAAAGGGGAGTTGGTCTTCCGACCTCTTATAGGGGTTGATTGCTGTTAGGTAATTAAATATTCCACCTGTCCTAACAGCTCATAGGGGCAGGAATATCCCCAGTTGTGCTGCTGTTTGGGCTAAGTGAAAACAGATTGTCATTCACAATCTTTCGTTCAGACCGAGCCTTCTGAGTTTTTTCTTTGTATCAATCATGGCAGTAAACCCTGTGCATTGGGATTATATGAAGGCGATATTGCTTCAGTGGGTTAAACCACAAACTCATTTAGTAAACACTTACAGCAACAAACAGATGGGTCCTTGACCTGAAAGTTTTATAATTGGATTTTACATAAAAGAAGCATTTCCACATAATTTTATTGTTATTTTATTCTTATGTATTTATTACACGCTCATGTCTATACAGCAGGGAGCTTATTCACAGCACCATATTAATTCAAGAGCAAACAACTTTTTCTTCCTTGATCCGGTGCCAGTATTTTCTGCACTTTGCACAAGGTTTATTAATATGTTACTGGTAACACATCTGCACAATCCATTTGCTTTCCTCTAAATGCGAATGATGCCATAAATATAATAGAATAAAGTATACCAAGAGATTAACTTTATTAACAAAGCTTTAGGTCTATAGTCTGCGCCCTACGGCTATCAAATGGTGTTGAAGCGATTTCCAGCCTGCCATGACAGTTTGTGCTGCAGTTTCATTCCCACTCAAAAGTCATTGGTTCTAGATCACTGCAATGGCTATGACATTGTAAAGGGGTTCCCGTCCTTCATTATATGGCTTATGTATTGTATAAATGGAGTCTACACCACTAAAATAGCTTTTAAACCACATATATGATGTTATAGGAGCTGTGGGATTGGTAAATCTTGCTGCCAAGAAAATCAACTTTTGATCTATATGAGAATGATCTATTTGGTGCACCTAAGTGTTGCTGTGTCTGTAGTTCACCTGGCATGGACTGTACACTGTGACATAAAAAGGTATGCTGACTATGCCACTAACCTCCCCTATAGCTGCATATAGGTGGCTCAGTAGTGATAGCCTAATCTTCCATAAACTGTCATTGAGATAAAAACCCTGTAAAGTTTCTTCCACTTTGATCCCATCGCCTTTCAGTTTGGCGCTCTGTGTCAAATTTAGATGTGTTTTGAGCTACCTAAAACTTCCTCTTCTCACACAGTACTCAGCACAGGGACTAGGATGGACATGGTCAAAGTAAAGTGGCTACCATGCTTTACTAACCCTTGAGGTCTGTTTACTTTGGGCATTGATTGCCACATTTCCCATGCCTTTGACAACCCATTTCAAAATTTCCTGATGGGCATTCTGTGTTAGTAAAGGATTTCTTTACTAGAGTCCACTATCGGTTAGTCAGAGTTCATAGTGGCTAAAGGGAGCACCTCTGGAGGACCCATCAGATCTGTATATTACACTGACCGACCACTGATATCAATGGGGCACCATTTAGTGGCACCACAGAAGAACTGAGCACCCCTGGCAGGTTTCTTTGCCATTTACTTCTGATACAAATAGGACAACCTGTGATCAGTCTGTTTTCCGTGGAGACTTTTAAAAAACGGATTGTCAAAAGCAGAGAACCTTCTTAAGATGGATTTCCCCTTTAAGCAATTGTAATATCGATACAAGCAAAATATGTGAACATAACAAATATATATATAGTACAGACAGGATTTTCATAGGTGGTACATGTAAAAGATTATACATTCCTAAAGCTTAATACACATCAGTCGCACCTAACCCAAGGGGTAGAGATAAAGCAGGACAAGATCTCACTGGTCTTCTCTTGGAATGATCTGGTGGATCACTAACAAAGTAATCTGTTTCTGCTGTAGGTTTGTGAGATTTCATTGCTGTGCAATGTTCACATTCAGGGTTTGGATTCCAACCAGAGCATTGTGGTCTTGTGGAGTATTTCTGATTCTTGGTGACTGGTAACCCACCATTTAGCTATGTCCAACACTGTATCTCTCCTACTCAAGGCACGGGTGCTCTCCCTCCATCGTCTTAGCTGCAAGGACTCGTACATTTTGGATGTCCTCATAGGTCGCTGTCTGATATGCCTCTAGCCCCTGTTTAATAGAGAAAACATTCTTGGTTACACATACTACATATGTCTGCAGCAAATAATATGACGTAGCACGGGTGTAGACAACCGTTAGCACTCTAGTAGTCGTATAACTACAACTCACAGTGTGAATACTTGGTTGCTATTCTTGGAACTCCCAAGGAGGTGAATTAACCCCTTAAGGACCAGGCCATTTTTTGGTTTCGCATTTTCGTTTTTCCCTCCTCACATTTCAAGAGCCATAACTTTTTCATTTTTCAGTTCACAGAGTCACATGATAGCTTATTGTTTGCGGGACAAATTGTACTTTGTAATGGCACCATTCAATATGCTGTGCAATGTACTGGGAAGCTGGAAAAAAATTCAGAATGAGGCGCAATTGGAGAAAAAATGCATTTGCGCCATTTTCTTATGGGTTTAATTTTTACAGCATTCACTGTTTGGTACAAATGACATGTTACCTGTGTTCTACGTGTCAGTACAAACGCGGTGATACCAAATTTATATAGTATTTGAAATTTTTTGATACTTTTAAAAAAATGATAAACTTTGCAAAATAGAAAAAAAAATTTGTGTCATCATGTTCTAACACCTGTAACTTTTTCATATTTCCATGTATGGAGCTGGTTGTGGTGTCTTTTTATGCGGGACAAGATGACATTTCTATTGATACCATTTGGGGAAAGATCCGATGGTTTGATCACTTTTTATTCAATTTTTTATAGGAGGCAAAGTGTTGAAAAAAACGCTTTTTGGCTGTTTTTATTTTTTTTGCCGCTACGCCGTTCGCAGTACGGGATAAATGTTTTAATATTCTAATAGTTCAGGCATTTTGGAGCGCAGGGATACCTAATATGTTTATGTTTAATGTTCTTTAATTACTTTTATAGCTGATCTAGGGAAAGGGGGGTGATTTGAACTTTTATATTTTTTTTTATTTTTTTAATACTTTTAAAAACTTTTTTTTTTCTTCTGTTACATTTATGATCAGACCCCTTAGGTACCTTGAAACCTAGGGAGTCTGATCGCTCATACTATTCACTGCAATACTACAGTATTGCAGTGAATAGGAAAATCGCAGCACTTCTATTAGACGATGCCTCTGGCATCGTCTAATAGATCTAGTGCAGAGACAAGCCTGGAAGCCTTCAATAGGCTTCCGGCTGTCATAGCAACCGATCACCGCCCTCTTGTGACGTTCAGGAGGGCGGCGATCGGCAAAACATGGTGGCACCCATGCCGCCGGCGCCGTTTACACACTGCGGTCACGTTTGACCGCAGTGTGTAAAGGGTTAACAGCAGCGATCGGCTCGGGCACCGACCGCTGCTGTTAGTGGCAGGTCCTGGCTGTATTATACAGCCGGCATCTGCCGTGTATGGAGCGAGCTCAGCGTGTGAGCTCGCTCCATACATCCCCATGCGACCCATGACGTACAGTTACGTCAAGGGTCGCTAAGGGGTTAAGCTCGTGTGATACTGACATTATTTTGGTATATACGTTTTTTCATGGTTATGTTTTGGCTGCCATATGCAGGTATCGGCAGTGGATTTTACTGCAAATCTGCATGTATTACATAAAACTAAATACTTTGGATAATGCTGCATGAATAGCGGAGTCCTCCAGGGGCCGAATTATTAACCCCCCTTTTTCTGATTGTTATAACTTGGCCATCATGATATTTTACTGTATTCTTACATTTAAACTAGGGCTGTTTCACACGACTGTGATCAGGTTCAGAAATACAGTCCATGTGTTGGCCATATTTCCCTTTCCAACCGCACATTGTATGAATAGAACTATTTTTATTTATTTTTTTGCATGCTTGTATTGCGCGTTCAGGGTAGACATTCAGCAACAGATGAAAAGAAGTATATCCAGCTGTCTTTTGGTAGTGTGCCATGTTTCCCCGAAAGTAGGACACCCCCGAAAGTAAGGCATGTGGGGGGGGGGGGTTCTGTTGAATTGCGGAATATAAGGAACCCCCCGAAAATAAGGCATGTCCGGCAGTGGTGGGCAGGGCTTAGCAGAACTTTGGGGCAGGGCTTAGCAGAGCTTTTGTGGGCGGGGCTTAGCAATCCCCACTTCACTGACACAGAAGCAGCTCTGTGTGCACAGCAAAGCTGGCTGCCTCTGCTGTTGTGTCCACTGTCCCAGCTCATTCCAGAGGCAGCAGCTGGCTTTCCTGTGCACACGGAGCTGCTGCTGTGTCAGTGAAGTCGGGATCGCTAAGCCCTGCCCCCGAAGCCTCGCTAAACCCCGCCTACCACTGCTGGGACAAACAGCAGCACCAGCGCTGCTAGGAAGATGGGAAAGGTAAGTATGATACCTTCCCCCCTCCCTCCCCTACACTACCTACAACCGGCAGTCATGCCGGCGCTCCACTAAGGAAGTGTCGGCATGACTGCCGGTTGTAATAAGACATCCCCCGAAAATAACACAGGTCCTATATTTAGGGCGACAATTTAATATAAGACACTGTCTTATTTTCAGGGAAACACGGTATGTATACAATCGTAGCATTAATGTATAGTGCTGAAGTATAATACCTACCTCATATGTATGGTCCTCGATCTTCAAACTGCGTTTTTTGTTCTGTAACATAAGTAAAATTAGTATTATTAGTGCTGACTATAGACTATAACATGTTGGATTATCATCATCTATACTGTTTGGGAATGATATTGTCTCAATAGTGGATGGCCTGTTGAGTATCTCATCTGTTTATAATTTAAAGGGGTTCATGACTTTATCATTGGTAGTCATTGTGAGGGGCATCCTACAGAAAAATGAAGGTTCGATAGCTCTCCTGTACTTATATAAGCAGTAAGTGCCTAAGGTCCTTTAGTAGAGAAGTCTTGGAAGATGGATTCTAATCAAACACTTAAGATAAGTCCCTCTATGCGGTTTGATCACTCATACAATATGCTACAATACGTCTTTGTTATTAGACTTCTATCTTCTGTCAATACAACCAATCAATGCTTTGACATTAAAGGCAACTTCATGTTTTTTTCTGATCTGAATTTAGCTTATTGTAGAACATCATGGTTATCTAAGGTATATTCTGTATTTTTCAGTAAATTATTGAATGGGATGTCAAATTAAGCAGTTGTATACCATTATCCATATTTGACTTACCATCTTTCTTAGGAGTGTTATGGGTATCACTAAAAAGAGCACAATGAGGATTGTCTGAATCACTATGATGGCATCTTTCATTGTATTTCTTGACTTTGCAGTTTCTATGTTCCCATAACCTGCGAATAAAGCATTTTTATTTTTCATTTTTGTTCTCTGTTTATAACTTTGCTATATTCTGGTTTTCTCTACTGCAGTGAAGGTGACCAAAGCCCAATCCCATAAATATAAAACAGCAGACACTGCTACTAGGTATCACCACGCCATTCAATATTAGCACTGTATTAGAAGCAAGGGATACTGGGACCTATAGTAGAATAGGGGACAGATGTGGTCACATGGATGCTCCGCTGAGAAATCTCCTATTACATGATTGGTCTAGAAGAGAGTAGGAACTGATGAGATGGATAGAATCCAGTGATCATTGTCCTTAGCTCAGTTTCCCAGATAAGATTTCATTATTTTCTTTATTTTTGCACAATGTAAGCACAAGAATGAGCTGCAATAGTCAACAATGGCATTGGAAAAGGGCGGCTCTGTCTCTGAACTATTAGCCAATCCTATATATATATATATATATATATATATATATATATATATATATATATGTGTGTGTGTTTTGGTGACTTGGATATAACATGTATAATGAAGATGATATGCAAAAAATATTTTATTGGGAGCCAAATGTTACTTTGTAGAGGCATATGGGGAAAACAGACTTTTGAAGAAACATTCAGCAGAATTCTGATAATTTTCTTGATAGTTTCAAGCAGTCCCCATCATGTGCCTTACATGTACCCATCCACAGCCTCCTACTAATATGAGATTGAACCGAGTTATTTTCGATTAAAATAGGAAACTGCTAGACCTTGAAGCGCTGTTTTCACCGTCACTGGGTAAACCCACAAACCTGCAAAAATAGCTAAACATTTATTTTTGGCGGGCAGTTTCCAAAACCATCATGTGGTGTCTATCTTGACAGTAGAAAAACAAGGTTTGTGTTTCTGAATGTACCTCCTAAAATCCTCAAAACAAAGGGGCCCTTCTGCTTTAAGAATCCCATAACTCTGAGCTATGCTGATGGAAGCTCCATTATTATCCTTACCAGTGGCGTAACTACCACCATAGCAGCGGTAGCAGCTGCCACAGGGCCCGGGACATTAGGGGCCCGGTGACAGCTGCTACCGCTGCTATCATTATTCTCGGAGGTCTTTTCGGACCCCCGAGTATAATGATCGGGGCCCCCTGTTGGTGGAATACTTTCCACCAACAGTGGGCCCCGAAGCTGCAGCAACGGCTGAGACACAGGAGCTGCAGCTCTGGCTCCTGTCAGCGCTTCAGGACGCTCCCCCTCTCTCCCCCCTCCCTTTCTCTGCTGTCCTCTGCCCACCAATGAGAGGAGGAGGCGGGGCTTATCCCTGCCGTCCAGCACAGAAGAGAAGAGGAAGAAGCTGCTCTAGGAAAATGAAACTGAAGCTACACAGGTACGTACTGGGGTTACTTATTACTATCAGGCATTTGGGGGGATTACTTGTGTTTTAGTAACTCCATGTGCCTCATAGTAATAGCAGTTAACCCCATCATCTCCCTCACATTAACCCCTGTTTGCCTCACCATAAGAGTTACTGATATGTGAGACATTTGGGGGTAATAGTAATGAAGATACTTTATTATTACCTCCATGTCTCTCACATATCAGTAACTCTTATGTGAGGTACACAAAGGTTAATGTGAGGGAGATGATGGGATTAACTGCTATTAATATGAGGCACATGGAGTTACTAAATTGTAATGCACAGGACCAGATTTTTTTTTATCCACAATTTGTCCTGGTATAGCGGTCAGCGGTGACAGTATTTAGTCCTGTAGGGGCCACTAAGGGACATAATACTGTGTGCAGGGGGCCACTATTGGGCATAATACTGTGTGCAGGGGCCACTAAGGGACATAATACTGTGTGCAGGGGCCACTATGGGACATAATAGAGCGCGCAGGAATGCGTAGGAGGGACTCGGTCGAGATCTTCGGTGTCGGGGGGGCCCCATGTCAAAAGTTCGCCACGGGGCCCCGCCATTCCTAGTTACGCCACTGATCCTTACTTATATAGTGCCATCATATTCCACAGTGCTTTACAGATATTGTCAGTCACTGTCCCATATAGGGCTCACCATCTACATTCCCTATCAGTATGTCTTTGGTGTGTGGGAGGAATCCCACGCAAACACTGGGAGAACATACAAACTTCTTGCAGATGTTGCCTTTGGCAGAATTTGAACCCAGGACTCCAGTACTGCAAGGCTGCAGTGCTAACCACTGAGCCACCGTGCTGCCCATTGCTTTAATGCTCATGGATCCCACCAATGCAATCTGCTGTCATGTCTCCACTGTTAATTTCGTAATTAGGCACATCCTCTGCCCTCCATGTGCTGTCATTTCTCTGGGCTGTTGTAGATTTGTGCTAGAATTTTCACCAGTATCAGATGTAAATTATAGTATTCTTTTTCTTGCCACAGTCCCTCCAGCTAAACTCCACCCCTGATTCGCTCACATACCAGAATATAGTCATAGGAACGCAAATGCTCCAAAAATTACAGATTTTGGTGTAGAAACAGCCATGTGCCAAAATGTAAGAATTTTATTGTATGTTTTATGCTATAAACCTTTCACCAAGAAAACCAGTGAAATACAATGTAAGGGCTCGTTCACATCAGCGTTGTGAACTCCGTTCTGCAGGTTTCCGTTTCCTGCCTAAAACAGAGGCAGGAGACGGAAACCTGCAGGAGTCTCTCTCACCCATTCATTTGAATGGGTGAGAGAGATGTCCGGCCGTGAGCGGCGGTGAGCGTTTTATGCTCTCCGCCGCGAAACCAGGTTTTATAATCCGGACACAGAGTCGGACATGCAGTACTCTGTGTCCGGATAAAAAAAATCCAGTTTCGCGGCGGAGAGCATAAAACGCTCACCGCCGCTCACGGCCGGACCCGGTCTGTGCTTTCCATTTTCAGGCATGCAGAATACTGAAAGCACAGAACGGAAAGAAGAACGCAGGTGTGAACCTAGCGTAAATCTGAAATAAATTGAAATGCTGCAGAGATTAAAATCCGCTGTGCACTGTACACTGTCACTGTCAGTGGTGTAACTAGGAATGGCAGGGACCCGTGGCGAACTTTTGACATGGGGCACCCCCTTGGCCGACCATTCCTCCTCCCCACATTCCTGCTTGCACTATTATGCGCCATAGTGGCCCTTGCACACAGTATTATGCCCCATAATGGCCCCTGCACACAGTATTATTTCCCCTTGTGGCCTTTGCAAACAGTATTACACCCCATAGTGTCCCCTGCACAAAGTATTATGCCCCATTGTGGACTCCCATGAACAACTGTTATACTCAGGGGTGTTTTCAGACCCCTGAGTATATTAATCAGAGACCCAGAGAATGATACAAACATAAAAAACACTGTTACTTACCTATCTCTGGCTCCGGTGTGGTCCCTGCTTACAGGACATCATACAAGTAGACCTGAAGCCTGCCTGGAGCCAGGACAGGTATATAAATAGAGCTTGTTACTGGATGGAGTTACTCCAGACCGTAACAGCCTATTAAAAAAAAAAAAAATTACAGCGGCAGTGGCTGTCGCCAGGCCCCCTAATGATCCAGGCCCTATGGCAGCCACTACCGCTGCTACCCCAACTGTTACGCCCCTGGTCAATGTATAATATTGATGATTTTAATGTGCTTGTAAACTAAAAGTTTTTTGTTTTTTTTCCATGTATTAGGCCTGGCCATTTTTAACTGAAATCAGAAACACGATTGATAGAACATTTTACTTTACGATTATATTAGGAGACTACTTATTTTATAAGTGACTCTCCCTATTAATATGACCCGCCATACTGCTAAATTTTGACTTAGATTATTATCCACATATATGCAATCTTTACTATATAACGTACAGTTACTGACATACATTTTAGTCTTTGGCAGTGTGATACAAGATGGCATGGATACAAAATAATAAAAATAATTGATGTGAGGAAATCTATAGCAATTAATTCAGCTCATTTTTTATTTTTTATTTTTTTTTTTGTAATTGGTTGCCCGGCTCCAATATAGAAATGTATGTTTTTTAAAGATACATTTCTAATCCACCAAAGTGTCTATTTTCTTGTTATTATGAAAGATACAGAATAAATTAAGATCACATAAACCATACAACTTTTATGGCTGTATGACTGCTATAAAGAACAGGAAACTGACTTGTTATATCACCTATGATATGTTTGTTTGGCAGGACATGGCTGGTGTAGAGACAGTAAGAATATAGTTATTAGCTAGTTAGTTGAGGCCAGTGGTTGGCTGTATCAGTCACGTGAACGATGTACATGACATTGTTGCTACAGGGCTGGAATGGACAAGCAGTGGGGACATTAGCCTTATGTACTCTCCATATACAATACATGTAATAGCCCCCATAGAAGGTGTCTGATAACATTCACATTGTGCACTTACCCAATATCATCAGCTCTGTTCCGCAAGTTGTCTGCTTTAACCCGCTACTTGTATTATAGTTACAGAAGTAGATTCCAGTGTCTTTTTTTTGCACATCTTTAATGGTCATCCGGTTTTCTTGAAGAATAATGCGAGGCTCTGGTTCTACATAACTTAACAGGGAGCCATTTTGATGTCCACGATACCAGGAGACTGTACAGCCTTCATGGGATTTCCATACACAACCACAATGTATATTCACAGTCCGACCTTTTTTTACAGCAACAAAGCGAGGGTTCTGTAGCACCATACCTAGAATAACAAAGTAGGACTCCATTAAACAGCATTGCTAGTATTTGCGATGAATCACCTGGTGAGGCTTATTATACTGAAGGAATAATGTATATTACAATTATATCTCTAGAATATTCTTACGCTAGGTTCACACCTGCATTCGCATTTCCTTTCGGAGCGTCTGCCTGGGGACCCTTTGAATGGAAACCTAATTCACTTAAAAAAGCAGTTACCCTTGGAAATCCATGGACCCCATAGACTGTAATGGGGTCTGCTGGAAAGAGCGGACAAATGCAGACAGAGGAGTCCTGCTTGCAGGAATTTTCTCTCCATATTTTCTCAAGTGTAATGGGAACGGAATCCCAAAATGGAGACTGAGCTCTAAGGTGAACCTAGCCTTATTATGTCACATACTGAATGGTAAGGAATCTAATGACGCACAATAAACCCACTGGAATTATGAGCAATGCCTGAAATAACACTATACAGGAAATAAATATTGTAGTAGGCTATATGTACACTTGCTGCTTTTAGAACTATTTTAAGGCATGGTTTTGCATGAAAAAAAAAAAAATCTAAAAGTTGCAAGTGAATAACCTCATACATAAATTAGATGTGTACAAACATATATATCACATGACGCAGAGGTAGATATATAGACAATGACCCAGATTTACTAATGCTTAACCTGTAAACTTAGAAAGGCAGTCTGAAAGTAATCCAGATTTATCACAAAGGTGCATTTTGGTGCGTTATGAAGCTTTGTGTGGCGTAAAACAGCTGTCACCTCTGCCACTATCCTGGGACACTTGTAACATCGTGTCCTAGGACATGCTATATGCGTCTCCCTCCATATAAGAGTTTATGCTAAATAGATAAGAGTAGATATGAGATAGATGTATAGAATATTAGATAGGAGATAAATATGAGTTAGATAGATATTAAATAGATAAATGGGAGAATTAGGGATGAAATTGGTATTTAATAGATGAGTAGGAGATTGATTGATATAAAATAGATATACCATAAGAGAGATATGAGAAAGACAGGTTGATATTTCGGTATTTGATAGCTAAATAGGAGATGAGATTGAAAGATAGGCATTAGATAAATAAGTATATGTGAACTAGAAATGTAATAGATATATTGCAGATAGAACAATATGCAGTAGCTATAAGTTAGACATTAGTTAGATGTAAGAGCTAGATAGATATAAGCTCGACATGAGATGGTTAGATGGGGAGATGGATAGATATTAGATAAATAAGTGACAAATCTCTGAAATTATCAAATGGATAGATAGACATAAACAGGAGATAGGTAGATGTGAGCATAGATCAATATTTATCATTATTTTTGTTTATTCATATAGCACCATTAGTTCCATGGTGCTTTACATTTGGGGGTTACATACAATACACAAAATATACAGGTAGATATAATACTAACAGTGATCAACTGACACAGTGGGGTAGAGTTCCCTGCCCACGAGGGCTTACAATCTATGAGGGAAGAGGGATAGAGACAGAAGGTGAGGGGAGAGGCTGTACAGATGGCGGTGTGGTGACAATAGTGTTATTGGAGGTTGTAGGCCTTCCTGAATAGGCGAGTCTTCAGGGCCTTCTTGAAGTCTGTGATTGTTGGGGTCAGTCTTATGTGTCTTGGTAGGGAGTTCCAGAGTATGGAATATTTAACAGATTTATAGGAGTTAGATAAATATGAGGTAGATACAATATAAATATTAGATATGGCAGTTAAATAGATATAAGGTACATAAGAGATGTGTAGAAAAATGGATGGATATTAGAAAATAGGAGATAGATATGAGATAGAAAGATTAGATCATAAAGTTGTTGGAAAAAGGTATATGTGATAGAGATCAAATTATATAGATATATAGGAGACAGATAAGGGTTACATTATCAGACAGGTGTTAGACACATTGTATATATATATGAAGATATATAAATATAAGTGATATAAGTGATATCTTCATTGCCAGAAAGCACATTGATGTTCTATTTCACTTATATTTTTAACCAGTCATAAAATACCTAATTGGAAACTTCTTTATGCAAACTACTATTAATCTGGAAAGCATGTTCAATGTGCATTGTAAGAATAGAATCAAAGCCTAATGCTGGAATCACATGTGCACTTTATGACGTCAAAGCCAGAAATATAGTAATGTGCAAAAGTTATAGGCACATGTTAAACAATACTGCAAAGAAGAATGCTTTCATAAAAGAAGTGTTAATATGGTAGTTTATTTTTGTCAAATTACAGAATGAATTAAATGAGCAAAAGGGAAATCTAGATCACATCAATATTCAGTATGGCCATCCTTTATTGTCAAAACAGCATCAATTCTTCTAGGCACACTTACACACAGTTTTTGAAGGGATGCGACAGGGAGGTACCTGGAGAAATAAGCCCAGATCTTCTATAGATGTAAGTTTGCTCAAATCCTTCTCTCTCTTCACATAATCCCAGACAGACTGAATGATGATCGAGGTTCAGTGGGGGCCAGATCATCACTTCCTAGACTCTTCCAAGTGGTGGCTACCACAACTATTGATGTGATTTTAGATTTCTCATTTGTCCATTAACTTCATTTTGTTATGTGATAAAAATAAACTATTAACACTTCTATGTTTTACGTATTGGAGCATTGGTACTTGGTACAGTATTTTTCCACTCTTGCCTAAAACCTTTGCACAGTGCTGGAAATACAAAGAGGGAAAAGAAAAATGAAAAGATGTATTTGTAGCCATTTTTTTTAACTCAGATGGTTGGAGAAGGAGAGAAAAGTCGGCTAAATCTGCAAAGATTAGTAGGACAGTCCGACTGTCTAATGTACGAGGGGCCTCCTGACTTCCCTTGAAATGATGTTGTCAGGGAAAAGAAGAATGAAGCATCTTGAATTTCAGTGTCCAATCTTCTTGTTCTCCCCTTAAAGAGGAGTCTGTCAGCTAGTTACTTCACTCTTCAAATGGAAAATAGATGTTCTATGGAACTAAGCATGAACAGAGGAGCGGAAGGGGAAGATGGAGCAACTCAGAGGCTGCTTGATAGATCCAATCACATGACCCGGGGTTGGGTTGGGGTTGAGGATGCAACTGTAAAAACCCTGGTGAACCTGTTTAATTTCAATGTATCATTAGAATTGCTGGTGTTTGTTGGATTATACAGAACTGTCTATCCCATACCACTAAAGGGAGCTAAGGAGTTTACTGTATATTGATTTCTAGTTAATCCAATGCAGTAAGCTCCTAAATTTCCCCTAGTGGAAAGGCACCAGAATTCCCCAACATTAATTAATTAAAGTTAATGAAAAATGTACCTGGTTTTTCCGTACTGTTATTTCCTGTACAACATCCCTGGTCTGCAAACAGAAGAAAAAGTTGATGTTAAAGGAACACAAAACATAGGTCTAAGGTAGAGTTCGCACTACTGTTGGATTCCGTTCAGAAGGTGTCCATTTAAAAAATTAAAAAAAATAAAAAATTAAAAAAATGGACACCTATCATAACTGACACAAACGGACAGTTACTGATGGCTATCAGTTACTGTCCATTGCCCATAGACTTCAATGTTAAAAGAAACTAACGGAGACTTGCTGTCCGTTTTTTTCAAATGCATGTAGGATATTTTTGCCCGCTTGAAAAAACGGATACGGGTGTAAACGGACACAAACGGACACTAATGAAGACCAATGGACACAAGATAAAATCCCATTAAAATGAATGGAAATTTCAGACAGACGAGCTAGGGTCCATTGCTAAAATCTTTTACAGACAATAGCCACGGACACTGCTGACGGAAACCAACAGTAGTGTGAACACCCCCTTACTCTTGGAAACCAATGATATATGGGTTGACTTCACAGGAATATCATATTTAGCTAACATTTACATGAGTCATCCATTGGGGATAACCATTAAAAGATATTTCTGCAGTTAGTGGAAAGTCCAGTGTCATGGGGCAGATTTACTAATCCAGTCTCATATGTAGACTGCGCACACTGAAGAAGAGACAGTCTGAAAATGTGCCAGATTTATCACAGTGGCTCATGCTGGTTGAGAAACTGAGTGGCTCCTTATACTGTCTAGCCTAAAGCTGGCCATTCACATTAGATATTGGACTGATAATGTGGCATATTTTAGACTGTCTGATATCGGTTTGTCACACACAAATCTACAACAGTCTGACTCATACAATAACCAAAAATCTGTCGTGGTGGATTTTTTGCCGCTGTGATAGATCAGAACAACAGACAGAAAGATGTCAGTGTGAATTTAGCCTAACTTAAAGCTTAGGAATGCAAATGTCTTTACTTTCTATCACTAAATTGGAGAAGCTTGTGAAATTAGATCACAGAGGGACATTTTCCACTTATCAGGAAAAAGAAACCTATATATAGGCTAAAACATAACTTTCATTTAAATAAATGGCCAAAATGATCTACCCCATGTTGGTGTATTATACACCAACAAATATGGAAAAAGTGTATATGCACATATATCCATATTAATAACCTGATACGGTATGTATTAAAGAAGTCCTGTTAGGATGGAGACTCTATCATAGGAGAGTCTTGGTCTGTCACCTCAATCCAAAGTCACTACAATAAATATATATTATCAATGACCAAGATGGGGATCATGTAGTCTCTCTATTTGTTAATAAACTTGTATACATGGGAATAATTGCTGATTATAATTAGAATGTGGACATCAATATTAGTCCATAGTCCACAGTCAAAGTGATTCCTTCTAAATATACTTATTGTTATTATTTGTATCTTCTTTGGTGTAGAATACACCACCAGGGTGGATATTTTGGGCTTTTTTTAAATAATTTATCTTAATAAAAGTTCTGTTTTAGCCTATATATAGGATCTGTAACTTGTAAAATTAGATGGCAAGTTTTCTAGGTACGGTATGAAAGAACGACAGTGTATCTTTATGTCTTCCATTGAACACCATGTTAAGGTTAAATGGACTTTGCCACAAACATAACCATATTTACATTTGTAGACAATTAAAAGTTGAACTTGCAGAGTTTTAAAGATTTTTAGTGGTAACAACATGATTTCCTTTTTTTTTTTTTTTTTTTTTTTCCCCAGCAGGATTCTCTTTACAAGCAGGCAGTGATAACCCATCCACAATAAGCAAATCTAACTAGAGCTGGAGCATGGCAAGCTTCTGCATTCTTTCCATTAGTGACCTATCAAGACAACAGATGTCACCATTGAGATAGCTGGAGAAAAATCTATAAACTGAATTTTTTTTAAATTACTTATATTTGCAAAAATGTTTCATTTTCATTTGTCTACAAATGTAACAATTGTTATGATCATGGACATAGCCCTTTAATTAACAATATAATGTTGCATAAAGTTTGCAAATGTGCTGTTTTAACTGTAATGATCTGACATATAGCATGTGTATAGTGGAGCTGCCTCTATTTTTCTGGTAGTCCAAAATTTGTGGTCAAATATTTTCAAAAATAATGGAGAGATTCTCTCAGAGATACAATTGTTAAATTCTGCAATGTGAATGAATTTGAGTCACTTTATGGGGCAACACGGTGGCTCAGTGGTTCGCACTACAGCCTTGCAGCGCTAGAGTCCTGGGTTTGAATCCCACCAGGTACAACATCTGCAAGGAATTTGTATGTTCTCCCCATGTTGCGTGGATTTCCTCCCATTCTACAAAGACATACTGATAGGGGGGAAAAAATGTACATTGTGACCCCTATATGGGACTCATAATCTGCGAAAAAAAAAGAATTTCAGTCACTTGGAAAGACAGTAGAGCTCCCAGGCATATCTATTGCAATCCTACTATGATCTGTACAAAACAGAACTACAATATTGATGCAAGTCTTGTTACAGGTTTCAAATGGCTGGACAACTTCCTGATATAGTGAACCAGTCTGAGATCACCATAAAATTCTGTTTTCTGTTGAGTAAAAATGTGGACAGCCTGGCTCTTGTTCCATACATACATGGAGGAAAATGGTGCTGAATTTAGTGTGGAATCCACATCAGATTCAGTGCTGAAACAAAAGCCTCCCATTGACTTCAATGGGTCCTTTTTTTTCCAGAACAGAAAAAGGAACCCAATGAAGTCAATGGGAGGCTTTTTTTAGAGCGTTGGATCTGATGCGGATTCCACACCAAATTCAGTGCCATTTTCCTCCGTGTGAATGCACCCTTAGGCTGAGGCCCCACGTTGCGGAAATGCAGCTGTTTTTGTTAGATTTTGTTCAGGTTTTTTTGAGCCAAAGTCAGGAGAGAATTGTGCAGAAGGGAGAAGTATAAGAAGCTTCCTATATATTTCTCATTCCTTTTGTGGTCACTCGTAGGTTTGGCTCAAAAAAACGCAGCAAAATCTGCAACAAAAGAAGCTGCGTTTCTGCAAATTGGAGCCTCAGCCTTACAAGGATATTTCTGCAGCATGTGCATTCATTTTGGCAAGCCCTATGGAGATATATGGGTCATTTGCAGGCATTTCAACAACAAATCTGCCCCATGGGAACAATGCCCTTAAAGCTGCGGAATTGTACCTGAACACAAGTTGACATGAATAAGTGCTTTAAGGTTTACTATGTGTTCTTTGTATTTTAGGTATTAAGATACTGGTTTATCTAGCTCCTGCAAATCTAATGCTCACATATAGAAATCTCTTATCTTTCTTCAGCTTATAGAAACTGGAGTCAAACTGAGATCCACTTTTTAAGGCATTGTCCACTTTTATTACCATTTTCCATCTTATATAGAAAGAAAATCTAGCTACATTCTTAATTCTGCTGATTGTTATTGGAAATAGCCAAAACGTTTGTACATAGACAATCTTGACAACATAACGGAGCTTCCATAATTTGGGGTGACAGTCAGAAAATCCGAATACTATAAGACTACACTTCCCAAAATAAATATTACCAGGGCTAGTTCGATGTAGATATTGAACAAGATGGAATATTGGGAGAATTCAGCTCAGAATTGTAAATGCAGCTCTGGAATATAAAAGCAGTCTACAAATGAGGATTGCTACAAGATAGTAATATAGTAATTACCACTTTAGGCTGTGGTCCCACATTGTGGAAACACAGCTTTTTTTGAGCCAAAGCCAGCAGTGACCTTGGAAAGTAATGGGAAATATAATGGAAGTTTTATATGTTTCCTTTCTATTAAATCCACTCCTGACTTTGGCTCAAAAAAACACAAAAAATGTAGCATTTTCTCAATGTGGGACCTTAATCTTAGGCTATGACCCCATGTTGCGGAAAGGTAGCTTTTTTGTTGCAGATTTTGTTGCGGTTTTTTGAGCCAAAGCCAAGAGTGGATTGAGGAAAATGTGGAAGCATAAGTATTTCCTAGATATTCTCTATTCCTTTTGTAGCCATTCTTGGCTTTCACTAAAAAAACGCAACGCAACAAAATCTGCAACAAAAAAAGCTGCATTTCTATTTATATCCATATCCATATTAAAATGTAAGGTATAATACTATGAACTTGTCCTAAAACATCCCTTACTGAAAATTGCAAAAATTTGCCCAATGTCCTCCTGCCCAGCAATAAACATGTATATTAATTGTAGACATGTTTATGTCCCGTTGCGCTGTCAGACTTCGAGATATGGCCCCCCCTTCTGCTTCCTCTTTCACACAGATGTGCAGGAAAAAGGTATTTTCACAGAAAATTCACTATATGAGCGTGTAAACAAGACGGTTCTATGCAAACCGGTCTCACACAAAAGAAAGAATTTCTCCCCCAAAAAACAACATTTAACAATAGGATTTTTAAAAATACTTTTATAGTTTTTAGGGATTTATTTGCTTGCAGCACAGTTAGTTTTACTTTGGGGTCTAAAGATGGTATACGTGCTTTCTGGTGTACAGAATATCCAGACATATGATTTTAGTAGAATAGTAAATAACAAGTTACTTGTTCTATAGATTTCATTATAAATCGTTATCAGATTTCACCTACCTAATAGCAGGGCAGCTATGCAGAGAGCGCACAGTACGATCTCTCTCGTAGTCATCTTCAGACATAAAGCAATAACACAAACACTATGCACAGCGGATCTTGGGAGCAGACAGATTCTCATGAGGGTGGGCTAGGGGGCATTATGCAAATAGTCCAGGGCAGGGGCTTCCTCTCAGTAACTGATGGCCCATCAGAAACCAAGTCAATTTACCTAGAGGTATCTGAGCAGAACAGATTCCTTCAAGCACAGGTCTTCTTATGTAACAATTATATATTGAAAGTGTTGTATATTAGTGCCACGGAAATATTAGCAATATTATCAGCTACCTTATAATGTACCGGACAAATTCTAAGAATCGCTGAGTTTTCCTGTGTCATGGTCACTTAACAGTTACTTCAGTGGTGGTTTTCTGCAGAATTTTACAGTTGTATTGTAACATCTCTGCCTGTTCGGGCCCCTGCGCCACCCTCTGCCGTGCGCATACCTGCTCTTACTGTACCTGTTGCTTATACTATTATACCTGACCTTTGGCTTTTCTCATTGACTATTCTCTTTACTCCGATTTGGCACTGCATCGCTCTCCTGTTACCGAACCCTGGCTAGCTGACCTCCCTTTGTTGTTGTTCGTCTTGTCTGCGTTTTGTGTTTCACGTATTCAGGGAGGGTTTGTCCTCGTGGTTGTCGCCTATTACCTAGGATAGGGCCTGGCAATAGGAAGGGAAAGCGGGGGGCTTCAGCTTAGGGCTCACTGTCTCTTGTGCCCCTCCCAGGGTTTAACTGTTCTGGGAATTGCTGTCTTAGCAATTCCATTACATAATAACAAGCCCAAAAACCTACATCCATTGCTTCCCTACAGACAGCATGGATCCTATTCAGTGCTTTGCAGCCAAGTTGGAAGGTTTGACCGGCCTGGTAGCTGAGCTTGCTAAACAGGTTCAGACCCTAACTGAGGCTGCTGCATCATCCCCAGCTGTTTTGGCACCTTACAAGGTCAAGATGTTACTCCCAGATCGTTTCTCAGGGGACCGTGAAAAATTTGAGACGTTCAGGGAGTCTTGTCGCTTGTATTTTCGGATTAATCCACATGTGACGCAGGCCCAAATGGTGGGAGTGGTTATATCTCTGCTACAGGGGGACCCACAAGCTTGGGCCCTTAAACTCCCTGCTGAGGCTGAGGAGTGGGTTGATGTGGAAAATTTTTTTAAGTCCCTGGGCTCTATCTATGCTGAGCCAGACCACATTGCGCTTGCGGAATCTCAACTCCTCACCATGCGGCAGGGAAAACGCTCTGCAGAGGAGTATTGCGCAGAGTTCCGTAAGTACAGTGTAACTGCAGGTTGGTGTGAGTCAGCGCTAAAGGCTCACTTTAAAAAAGGTTTGTGTGACCGTGTTAAGGAGCTCTGGGTTGGTCACCCAGATCCCCCGACACTTGAGAAAGCCATGACTTTGGCGGTCCGTATTGACCGCAAGATCCGAGAAAATTTAAAAGAGAGAGTAGGGTCTGTTGCTTCCAAGTTTTCTGTCTCTTCCTCTCTCTCCTCTGAAAAACCTACCTTTCCTCCCATCACTTCTGGTGAGGAACCCATGCAACTGGGAGCTATGGACACCAAGACACGACGAGAGCATCGTCTCAGGAATAACCTGTGCCTGTACTGTGGTTCCTCTGGTCATGTCATCCGAGACTGCTCTATCAGACCCTTGTCACCTGCGAAAAGACTTCAGTGCCTGAGTGGTAATCAGAAGAACCACTCAGGCAACCAGGTATTTGGGGGGAATAACAATAAGATGTTGTTATCTGTGTCTCTGTCCTCTGGAGACAGATCTGTTTCTGGCAAGGCCCTAGTTGACCCTGGGTCTGCAGCAAATTTTGTTAAATATTCAGTTGTTGAATCTTTGGGCATTGAGCTTTTGCCACTGGACTCGCCTATGTCTGTTACTGGAGCGGATTCTACTCCACTGGCCAGGGGTAAAGTCAGTTTTAAAACCCCCTTGATCTCTTTGCAAGTGGGTTCTTCACATTCAGAGGTCATAAGCCTTTTTGTTATGGAGAATCTCTCTGCTGATGTTATTTTGGGGTTCCCCTGGCTGAAGCTCCATAACCCTATTTTGGATTGGGGTAAAAAGGAGTTGGTAAAGTGGGGAGATCAGTGCTCATCCCACTGTATTGCTTTACATTCTGTAGATTGTGTCAGTGAGGAGAAGGTCTCAGCTACCAAAAGTTGGGAGCGCCCCTCCGGTATTAAAACCTGGTGGTATCAGAAACGCCGGATGAATAAAAAATGTTTGCCTGGTTCTCAAGCATCTGTGGTTCAAGCAAAACCAAAATACAAGGCAGGGAAAACTCAGAATCCCTCTAGAGCTGGTTTGTCTGGTGAGGGTCCGGTGGCCCCTCATAAAAGGGGGGTACTGTAACATCTCTGCCTGTTCGGGCCCCTGCGCCACCCTCTGCCGTGCGCATACCTGCTCTTACTGTACCTGTTGCTTATACTATTATACCTGACCTTTGGCTTTTCTCATTGACTATTCTCTTTACTCCGATTTGGCACTGCATCGCTCTCCTGTTACCGAACCCTGGCTAGCTGACCTCCCTTTGTTGTTGTTCGTCTTGTCTGCGTTTTGTGTTTCACGTATTCAGGGAGGGTTTGTCCTCGTGGTTGTCGCCTATTACCTAGGATAGGGCCTGGCAATAGGAAGGGAAAGCGGGGGGCTTCAGCTTAGGGCTCACTGTCTCTTGTGCCCCTCCCAGGGTTTAACCGTTCTGGGAATTGCTGTCTTAGCAATTCCATTACATGTATCATATAGGAAAGCTTGTAATAGGATTAGTTCTGAGCATGGCCCTTGATCCAAATACTGGGGCCCCAGTGGAGGGTAAAGGGGCAGACATGCAGAAGTAACTTTATTCCAGCAAGTGGTGAGATTACTGCCACAGAGCGGCACAGAACATGAGGGACATCTCCAATGAAGGAACAACCTTCGTTCCAGTGGTCCCAAGCAAAGCTGGTACAAGTCTGGATGCGGATCACCACTCTTTACAGCCTTAACCAGATTTCAGGCACTAGTATGGCTTATTGGCTTGCTTGCTGCACTTGGCAAGGCAGTCAGGTATAACTTTCTATTGCTCACTGCATATTAGTCTACAGAGTATAAGGCAGACCCATAAAGACATTTAGACTTCCATAAACATTGCTAGACACTCGGCATGTTCAGTGCCCACTGCCCACCTCATAATGTAGTAAAATCTATCTTAATTCAAGTGCTGGTTCTATTTATTGGGCATTTGGATATCACATACATTGTACAGGGCAGTTATACTGATATAAGTACAGCCTCATTATAAGACTGGTTTCACACACAGTATTTTGCTGAATACAGCATGGGGGTATTTACTAAGACTGGAGTTCTATACAGCAGTCTTAATCCATTCCTCTGTTGGCACAAACTGTCCCTGAATTATCATGAGGTTTTGGCCTCTTAATAACTCAGACACCTTTCAATGCAACAGAATGAAATCTATGTGTGTCAGAAACTAGTGTAGACTTCAGGTATAACTCATTCCGGCTCATTCTCAAGCTTTTTGGCAAGAGTGACAGTAAAATTGTCAGGCCAACGGGTCTCTCTACTAGCCCACCTTGCTCATCTTTATGGCATTTTTAAGTACATTTTATTATTATTTTTTTGCATTTGTTTTGTGAAGCCAGATATTATTAGTGAAATATAAGGTGTGCTTTGGTGGATTTTTTTCCCCACAATCTTCCATGTCTGGGTATATTTTAATTAGATCTTATAGAATACCATGAAGATGTTCAAAAATGCTGATATATAAAAGTGTTTGTGAACCAGAACTCAGCGGATCAACCCAGCCCTGCAGATAGGTTTAGGGCCCTTTCACACGGGGCAAAATGGCGCTGTTTATGGCACTGAATTTACCACTAGAGATGACCAAGTAGTATTCGATCAAATACTACTATTGGATCGAATACTCGTATCGGTCGAATACCACGCGGGAAAAATCCCATTGAATTCAATGCAAAAACCTCCTCGTGCTCCTCGTCCTGCTACTTCCGGAACTTGGAGGATCCAAGGTGTCGAACTTTGGTTTCCATGGAAACTGGAACAACGTTCCTGTTTTTTCCCATAGACTATAATAGTATTCGATATTCGAACGAATACTACTCGCTCATCTCTATTTACCACGCTTAAAAAAATTCATCCCATTGATTTCAATGGCTGCCGCCCTCTTTTTTCTACAATACAGTAAATTCCGTGCGTAGAAAAAAGCGAGTGGCACCCATTGAAATCAATGTGATGCGTTTTATACACATGGTAAATTCAGCGCCATAAACAGTGTCATTATGCCCCGTGTGAAAGGGCCCTTAGGCTGCCAGAATCAAACACTTGTCCCCTTTGTGAATTGCTGCCTCCATTGCTAAGACATTGCTGTTTTAGCCAATGACCTTTTGGGAACTAGTGTGATGGCATTGCTCTGAAGCAGTGAATTCCCTCATTGCTCCAAACAGCTCATCTGCATAATGACAAAACAATTCAACCCTGAGTGATTCAGGTGACCCTAACCTATCTATCTGCAGGGCAGGATTGCAATGACAGACTCCTATCTCATGAATGATTTTTTTGCTGTTCCAAAAAAAAAAGAAAAAAAATCCATGGATCAGTGAAGTACATCTTTAATAGTCTCAGCAATGCAAGGACCAGGAAAATAAACGCGCACAGATAAGGTGATGCTGGAAAATAAAGAAGACGACATCTTTTTTTGCAGACCAAAAAAAAATTAAACATTGGATGGCACACGAGATTGGACACGGAGATCAAAAACGGAAATACACTGGGATATATAATATCCTTTTTTTTTTTAGCCCTCGAAACGAATTACTCGTGTGAAAGCCGCCTACAGTAAATGTGTTATTTACAGACATATCAATGGAATCTGTTTTACTAAAGACGGTGTGTTCCAGAGATTACAACCACGAAAAATAAAGAGAAATACAGATCAGCCAAATTAAATCATTAGATAAGCATCGCGCCTATTTTTTGAACATTGTCATGGTACTGTATCTACATTATATGGATCACAGATTTATATTGCCATTTGTATAGAAGTCTTATTGCTTTAGCAGGTGCTGCTTGGCATTGTGCACCACTATTTATACATAAGTGTACCTCCAGTTATAAAGACTGTTTCATAAATTCATAGTACAGGTGTATATAAGAAACTTTTTAATATATCTTATTAAAGAAATATATTTTCTTCTCCACATTCAGGCAAGTAGAAAAGGGGGGGGGGGGGTAGAAAAGTCACTCCAATAATTGCTATTGTTATACTCTGCTATTCCCAACATTGTAATACTGCAAGGTTAGCAGATAAGCTGGCAGGAGAATCCTACCTAATGTAGCCCTAGAATATATATGATATATAATCTACTTATTTATAATGTAAGTGCTATTAAATAATTTTTTGTGATTTAATGTTATTTTCTTTATATTGACAAGCTTTCAAGTGATTTTTAACAATAATATTAAACCATTTTCAGTAATGCACAGTTTTGCATTTTTCTTCTTTCAGGCAGAACTGTTTGTCCCGATACATGATGTTTTATTGAATACTGTGAGCCATTTACTATGGGTTAGAGGAAGTGATACTGACATTAGTGTAATTTTACATAGGACAAATGCAATTTAAGCTGTGCTTAAATATTGAATAGCAATGGGGCACCTCTACCCCAGGCTTCCTATACACATTCTAGCTGGGTCATGCATTTGGATGAGATATAGGCAGAGCTATATTCATGATTCCATGTATCCAGGGATTAGACAGGATGAATTTAGTAAACATGGCCTTATAAGGTGAACATGGAAATATCTTGGATCCTGGCAGTGTTTGTCAAATGTTTTTGTTATAAAATAGATGTATTTAGTTATAGAGAAATGTTCTAATTGAATAATGTCTGTAAAGAATACCCCCCCCCCCCCCAACTGCAAGACGGACCGAATGTATTTCGCACTATGTGGCAACTTTAGTCCCATCTACCTCCACTTTGATTCTGCCCATTCTTATCTATTACTCTTTGTGCCCCCCCCCCCTTCCCCAACAGTATAACACCCCTATACCCTGGCATTGTTTGTCCCCACATTATAATGTGTCACTCCAGGTGCACCTACAGTACAAAGTCCTTCTCCTGGTCTACCCACAGTTTAATATCCCCCTCTAGCTGCCACCAGTATAAAGTCCCATTTCAGTTGCACCCACAGTATAAAGTCCCTCTGCTGGTGCACCCATAGTATAATGTCCCCCTCCATCTGCCTCCACAGTTTAATGTCCTCCTCTAGCTGCCACCAGTATAAAGTCCCATTTCAGCTGCACCCACAGTATAAAGTCCCTCTGCTGGTGCACCCATAGTATATTGTCCCCCTCCATCTGCCTCCACAGTTTAATGTCCTCCTCTAGCTGCCTCCACAGTATAAAGCCCCCTGCTGTTGTCCTCACAGTACAAAGTCCTTCTCCATGTCCCCCCACAGTATCATACAAACATTAAAAAAAAAAACAAGTAATACTCACCTGTCCCTGTCCCTCTGCTATTCATATCTGGTCTTAGAGGCTTCAGAGAGCAGAAAGTGCAATGTACAGTAAGTGACGTCACTACATCGCACCCGCTGTGCCCAGAGCAGAGACAGGGGTTGAATAGTGAAGTAGGGAGTGGAACCAGATGAGTTGAAGTCAGGACTTATTCCTGCTGAATGGGACATCACCTGGAATCTGGGCTGGTTGGAAGGTATGGTAAATTGTTTGTTGTTTTGTGCCATGTACACATGTATACAGTACTGTGCAAAAGAAGGAGGCAGGTGAGGAAAAAAATGCTGCAAAGCAAGAATTCACTCAACTCAAACATAATAGGGTTAATAGTTTATTTTTGTAAATTAACAAAATGAATGGGAGTCTGTCAGCAGGAAAATTGTTATCAAACTAAGGACAGTACCTTGTAGGGTGGCCTCTACGCTGTTCTAAGATACCTGTTATTATTCTGCAATGCAGCTCCATTTTCATAAAAATCAGGATTTTATTCTATATAAATCAGCTGAAAGGGGCTTTAGGGGAGTTTCTTCTCTTGTTGGGGTTCACTCTCTGCTAGAGATAATATCTCCAGCTCTTCCCCCACTGCTTGAATTTCCCACTTTGTCTCACATTGTCCATCATTAGGGGCATTTAAAGCAAAGAGCAAAGTCACGATGGGAGAAGAAACGTACCTAAAGGCCTTTCCAGCTAATCTGCATAACATTAATCCAATGACTTTCATGAAAATGGAGCTGGAATGTTATATAAGAAAGGCATAGTAGCGGCCCTACAAGGTACTAGATCTACTAGGTACTAGGTCATTAGATTACTACCAATTTTCCTGCTGACAGACACCTTTTAAATGAATGAATAAAAGAGTAATCTAACTCACATCAATATTTGGAAGTGATGATCTGGCCCCCCACAGAGCACTGAGCTCAGCTTCATCCAGTCTGTCTGAGTTCCGTCAAGAGACAGAAGGATTTGATCAAGCCTATATCCACAGAGAATCAGTACTTAGTTCTCCAAAATGTTTAGAACAATGTCGTTGCCAAGTTCCTTGAAATACTGTGTGCAAGACAACATGATATACAAATGTGAAGAACAATCCTTTGATGTCACTATCAGTTAGGTAGCTAATCCTAGCAGATCATTTCTACGGGACCCGTTTTATGCTGAGGTCTCATGTTGCAGAAAGGCAGCTTCTTTTGTTGCAGATTTTGCTGCATTTTTTTGAGTCAAACCTAGGAGTGGCTAAAAAAGGAATGGGGAATATATAGGAAGTTCCTATACTTCTGCCATCTGCTCAATCCACTCCTGACTTTGGCTCAAAAAACTGCAACAAAATCTGTACCAAAAAAAGCTGCGTTTCTGCAACATGAGACCTCAGTCTAAATTAGGTTGTCTGGGGAGTTAAATTGACCTTTGTTCCATCACTAGTTTCTTCATACTGGACTAGGGGGCTCTGGGGCAGTTCCGATCCCAGGTCAGGTGACCATAAGCAGATCCGGATCACTCTGCATTCTCCCTTCTCTCCTTATTTATTTGTGCTATGGGGCTGACTGACTATAGTAAAGCTAGGCCACGAGCGAAGAGGCAGTATGATCTGGGAAACAGAACATGGTTCTGATGACAAGACCTGGGGTCGAAAATCACTCTGGAACCCCCTGGTCCAGCATGAAGAAACTGAAGAAAGGAAGGAAAATTTAACCCCCTGGCCAACCCTTTTATTGTATCTATGTTGGCCCCCTGCTGCCTGGGACTGACAATATGGCTTTACGGAATAATGATTTAAAATTTTGTCTTTTGTTATTTTAAATAAAATATGTTATCCATTTTTTTCTTCAAAAACTACATAGAAAAGACATTGATTGAAAGTCTTGATATATAACGTCATTATTATATTGATTTATTAACATTTGTTAGGTGGTTGTTACTGATTTCTGTGAAAATGGTGAGTTTGCTACAATGTATTAAATTTGAAGTCCACAGAGCATTACCTACCATTGCCTAACCTAGTTATGTAATGAAGATGAATTATTGTATAATGTAAAATACTACATCTGTTCTATATACTCTGCTCAGGAAATGCAGTGTCTTTGGATTGCAGAGCTCCCGATTTATAAGAGTCAGTGACAGACCAGAACTGTCCATCAGCTTCCTCCACTGAAAAAACAGTGCATTTGGGTATCTAGAGTATGTGCAGTATGAGGAGGCCACTGGACCAGACTGGTCATCTGTTCCCATTACAAAATAGGATCTGTGTGCAGTCTGAGGAGGAGGCAGTACTTCTGAATGGGAGACAGTAACACTACATTTATTACAGTTATTTTGGGTGCCTGACATGCTACTTGTGCTCTCTGTCAGACAAGGGGGCGTGATTCAGAGCTCCAATCAGAGGCATCCAGTGTCAGAGCTCAGAATCACACCCCTTGTCTGCTCCTGCCTGACACCGCCCTCCTGACATAATAGAGAATAAATAACTTATCAGGCACCAAAACTAACTGCACTTGTTGCTCTCCTTTCATCTGCCTTTCTATAAGACTGCCAAGCCTCTTGTTGGTCAACTGTCCCAGGAAGATATACATCAAAAATAACACGCTACCAGCTTTCCAATGAATAATTTATTAGAATTTGTATAATATACAAGAATTAATCTCTATGATTTCATTTCCTTTATTTACGCTTCCAGCACTAGACAGGAATATGTACAGGCATACGATGTGAACTTATATAGCACTGGAATTTACTTTACATACATTGAAATGTAAACATACGGTTAATAAATTGCTATAGGCATCACAAATTGCACAGAGTGGCTTATAAATTATTCACTTAAGACTTGGCTGTGCAAGTTAGTGTCGCTAGTTTTCCTCATATTATCTACAGTAAGTTTAAGAAATGTTGGCAGCCAGACTGAGGCCTGGTCCACATCTGCGTTCGGTATTCTGTTTGTGGAGTCCGCATGGGGACTCCCTGAACGGAATACTGAACGCACTGACAAGCGGTGAGCAATGAGAACACACGGACCCCATAAACTATAATGGGGTCCATGTGTTTTCTGTGCTGTGTCTGCACGAGTCATGCGGGGAGGACGGAAGTTCATGAAGTTCTTTTCTCTCCGCATGACTCATGTGGACACAGCACAGAAAACACATGGACCCCATTATAGTCTATGGGGTCCGCGTGCTTTCATAAGCTCACCACTTGTCAATGCGTTCAGTATTCCGTTTGAGGGGTCCGCATGCGGACTCCCCGAATGGAATACAGAACGTAGATGAGAACCAGGCCTAATTCCAAAGTTAATATATATTCCTTGTGATAGCTGTATTATTGCTTAACTGATGAAATTTATGGTAAAATGTTAAGCTAGTGTCCCATTTATTGGTTGAAACTTTCCCCAAGTTTAAGGTTGAGGAATTAGTATTGAATATTACCAGGATGAATGTTGGATGTTCCTGCCTTTGTGGCCTGTATTCAAGATGTAGGGAAGTGACATACAGAAGACTAACAGAGGGGAGGAGAAAGGGAGCAAAAATGAGACTGGGTATATGAGAGTAGGTGACTGGGTGACGAAAATGAATTCTCTATAGGTTATAATAGGAAAAGCAGGTGTAGTGCATAAACCTAGGACTAGGAAGTAGGGCTCTCATCTGTACGCTGCCTTATGTAAGTAGTTTAATACCCTAGCATGAAGATTGCACAACTACTAAGCAGAAGCTTGACACATTGGGACATGGCATTGTGTTGGGGATGTCGCATCCAGTATAAATATAATATAAATAATCTGAATATTTCACAGTTCAGCAGCCACATATACTGACATTTTTGTCCACTTATAGATCTGTTATAATGGATGAATGACACTCAGTCCTTCCAATATGACAGATTTTTTTTTCTGAAATTAAAAAAAAAAAAAAAAACAAAGTTAAAAAAGTGAAACCAAATTTTAAGAGCTTGAAAGACATCACAGATAAATTGATATTTAAAAGCATAGAAATCTCCTTTTTCAAGGAGGAAAAATAAAAGTTGGATGTAAACTACTTTCTCAGTATCTGTCTTGCTACTGTTGTAATGGACATCTATAGTTCTTCTGTAGTTCTTGATGTTTCATAATGCTCAGAGTGGATACAGGCTCTTCATATGAACTACAGTATATCCATCTTTCTTGCTTGTAGTGTTGGCCAAGACTTCAGCATATGGGGCCGAGGGTAAGACTTGCGAGTTCTATACTAGGCCTTCATCAATCATAAGAAACCAAAATCATACTGGTAATCCCTTAGTACTCTGGCACCTTCTTGTTCATGGAACATGAATTACTGCCACTACCAGACCTTGATACCAAAGGACAGATAAACTTCTGCAGACGACTGTTTCAGAGATGTAACGTTCAGCTCTTTACCAATGTCACTTTCTGGTATGAGATGAGAACAGGGAACAAAAAAACCAAATGTTGGCCAAGCTACTGTGTCCAAGCTGGGGAATTACCAGAAACATGCATGATACTTTGGCGTTAGTCAATGATTCTGGTAAGTGCTAATTCAGTTTGCGCATCTTCAGCCCAAAGCCTTGGCAGAACATGCCAGCAGGAAGCGTACAAGCCACACAAAGCAATTACCAAATAACCAGCCACTGATAAAGGGATTGCATTTTGCTTCTTTAACATTTTAAATTTGGTTTATTTAATAATATATCTATTGGGAATCTCAATATGTGTCATCCTACTTG